>NW_024543069.1:9345000-9590000 GCF_018167655.1 Microtus oregoni
TCCTATATGGACAGGTAATTAATACGGCTTTTGTCAACTTTGATATGACTCTATGTCTCATTGCTTGACTTTCACTGAACCTATTCCACTGAATTGTTTTGCATAAACAGCCAGGTGGTGGTGGCACACGCCTTTAATCCCAGCACTCAGGAGGCAGAGGAAGGCAGATCTCTGAGTTTGAGGCCCGCCTGGTCTACAAGAGCTAGTCCCCAGAGAGGTTCCAAAGCTACAGAGAGTCTCATCAAGCCAAAAACAGAAAAGAAAAGAAAGGAAGAATTGTATTGCATAAATAAATATCATGGCTACAAATGTGTATGGTGACAAAACTTTCGGCATTAAGTTTAAATTTATCCCTCAGCAGCAGATCAAAACAGAGCAGAAAAAAATCAATCACTTTACTTCTTCCAAATAATGCTGTCAACCACCTTGACCTACCATTTTCAGAGCACAGTTGTAAAATACACATTCTTTTCAATTTTACATGATAGACAATGTTCTGAGTCACAAAACCAAAAGGAATTTCTGAACACAAAATGGTTTACATTATACAGAGTTATGACCTCAGACTAGAAGTCACTGAATTCGATTGAGAACCATGAAAAACTCTACTTATCAGAAACTAAATATTCTCTCTCTCCTAATGTAGCAAACACACACACACACACACACACACACACACACACACACACCCCAGAAAGTCAAATAGGGAAGCAGGGAAGTAGGGAAAGAATATATCTAGAAATAAGTCATTTCTGAGTAATCCATTCTTCAGTGAGGAAATGACAAGGAAATTTGGAAATGTTTAAAGTTATAAAAACACAATGAAGAGGTATGATTGTCTTTTGTGAAAACTGTACTCACTGATTGGATGTGCACTATCTTTGCCCTAAGCATCTCTCTTTCACTTAGTGCTTATCATTAATTCAATTAATAAAACTCAATAATAATGAACTGAAACTGTGCTTTATACCAAACAAAATGTATCATAGATAATCAGGTAAGTTAGTTATGCATTTCTGTAAAAGTAATAAATGCCATCTGTGACAAGTACAGCATGAATTTGTCTACAGAAATCCTCTCTTCCATTTCATCTCGACCTTTAAAGCTGTGAACACGTGGAAACTTTCCAATGCTATTACTGAATTTGGTATTATACTACCTAGACTTTCTAATTTCCCAAGGCCCTTTGTGTACTGATGTCTGACCCAATGTTTCTAAATAGAGTTGTGAATAATAAAATTGAAATATTTGTATAAAATCTCATTAGAAGTATTTATATATGTAGCGAAAAACATAGTTAAAATCAGTCTAATTTTATGTGAAATATAGAACAATTCATAAATAAAGCACTAGAGCAGTCTTTCATTGATATTTTATGTTTCTTTTATTTATGTATGCATATGGGTATTTCACCTGCATGACTATGCACGACACGTAAACCTGTTGCCCAGGGCACAAGTTGTTCTAGAACTGAGCTTACAAATGGTAGTCAGCTGCCATGTGGGTGCTAGTAATTGAACCTGATCCTTTGGAAGATCATGCATTACTTCATCTTTGATGTGTCTCTCCAGACCATAATACTTTACTGTCTTAATAAAAGTTTGACTTGATAAAAGTTTCTACTTAGGAAGGGTACAGAGAGCAAAGAACGCATTTGACATTATAGCAGAAAGACAGCTACAAGGGAAGCAAATGGAAAAGTAGAAGAGGGTAATAACCAAAACCAAATATTGCCTTTAAATGGCATACTAGGATGCTAAGTAATTATAACCTAGTAGCTGCACAGAGGTGCAGGTAGCACCTCCTCAAACCCACAGTCCCAAGCGTCAGCCATCCATAGACACAAGTTCTTATAGATGCTTTCAAGGCCAGCCTTAAAAGTCTTTGATCAGGGTTCAAAAGGAGGTGCTACAATAGGGGAAAGAAATAAGACTGAGGGATATAGATAATCTTCTCACACACATTCTTTCTCGTCACATGCTCTTTATTGTTCTTTCTACTCTCATAATCCTGTCTTACTTCTAATTCCTCCTAGCTTCTTCCAGTTTCTTCTTCATTTTCCTACATTCTTATCTATTTATATTTTTTGCTAATTTCTGTCAGCTTCTACATCCAGCTACTATTTCTTTTTCTCTAGTCTTTCAAATTTTCTCTCCCCCAGTGGCTTGAAGCAAAAGATAAGAGTTACAAAGTTAGCTTTTTCACTGAAAAAGCACATTCCTAGGCTAAGTGATAAGGTCAGAGCCATTGTCATGGCAACATAAGGATCCAAGGTTGTAGAAGTGAGACTGTGACCGGAGGTCAGGGGAGACAGTGAGATACGTTTTGAGACATGGGTCTTTAGTAGACAGACTGGAAAGCAAAGAATAGGCAGGTTTTAGGTCAATGTGAGGTTAGCTTGAGAGAGAACCTTCTTACTGCTGGGAAAGTGAACTCAGGACACTCTTTTTTCTCTATCTCTCTGTAAGCTTTGGCTCAATAACTTCAGACATGCCTTAATTCTTGTCCTTGGGCATCTGTGAAAATTTCAGTAGAGGTCTCTTTACGTGCACTCTAACACTGACCAAATGTCTGCTAAGGAAGATAATAACAGGAGGGCAGACTTCTAATTTTATACAAAGATCTTGTTGAGAGAGGAAGGGTATTGAATATGATTACAGAATCACACATTGCCAGGAAAAGTTATCCAATAATTATACCAATGCCTATGGATAATACACTGTAGTGCTATGGGAAGAATCCCCACACTGTAATGTGAGGGAAGGAACTCTTCATACAAGAAATCTGCAATGAGGACACCTAACATGCTCAGAAGGCAGTATTCCTTATCTCCCTGCTAATGTGTCTCCATCAGATGTGCATCTCTGGAGACAGCATCCCTTATAGCCTTGATAAATAATGTCTGTCTCCATGAGATACTCACCTCTGATGGGCTGATCCCTGAAGTACTCTGTGTGCTATCACTGCATAATTTTGTAGTCTGTAGCAAGTTCTGAACCAGTTCATGTAGTACAGCCAACACCAGCTAGTCATAGGGACATTTACCTCTGTGGACAGAAGCTGTACCTTCCCTTGCCGAGATCACATCTGAATTCACAAATCATCACTGAGCAACCCCAAGACTCAACTTCAAGCACCATTAAGTTTATCCAAAACTTGCCAAGTTAGAGTAAAAATAAATACAAAGCCCAAAACTCAATCCACAAAACAGGACATAGAGAGACAGACCATAGAAATTGACCAATATTTTAACTTCTGATCCTCAGAACACTTCACACACATACACACACACACAAATATTAAATACCACAACACACACTATTTTACAATCTAAATATAAAAATAATGTCTCCTCAAATAATAAGTAATCCAATATCTTTGCTTACTGAGGAAAACAATGTCTATGACATATAAGACAATGAATTAAAAATAACTATGATATACATATACACATATATGTATGTATATATGCATATACACACACATGTCCTTATCCAAACTAACTAATTAAGACATAATAAAGACCAAGAAATCACATAATGGAATGAGAAAGAGAATTCAGGACAAGAAAATAGAAGTCAAGAAAGCCCTATTCTAAAGGAAGTTCAATCCAGAATTCTCATTACTGTGGAAGAACAGTAGTCAACAGCATTTTCCAGTAGTGAAACTTGAGAACCACTATCATGACTTGCCTGCCAAGATTTATCCATTGTTGTGATAGTAGTAACAGTGCTGTGTATGGTAGTATGGGAGTAGAAAATCAATTTCCAACAGGATTTAAGGCTCAGCAGCAGTCCAAAGTGGCAATGCCTAGAGTATGATGGGTCCTCCCTTTCATATCAATTACCAATTAAGAAAGTGCTCACAGACCAATACGGTGGGGGCATTCTCTTAATCAACTTTCCATCTTCCAAAATGGTTAGTTTGTGTCAAGCTCATATAAAACTAGTCAACACAACCACATAGCATTAAACTGCTTTCTAAAGACTTACCTTTATACTCCAAAATTAGTAAAGTTCTAAAGCTTCAGAGGAGAAATTTCTTTTATGAGCAGATGGTGGTTCACAACTTATAAAATTGTATCCAATAGACTGTGGAGTAATCAGTCCTACATGAGAGGTCTGTTATCATGAGTCTTTTCCCAAGGCTTAGCTGGGCTACACAAGAGGGGATGGAAAGATTTTAAAGGTAGGTGAAAGGCTGCTGTGAACATTTTTATCAAGACGTGGCAGGGGTACTGCACATGTGGTTTCCCATCAACTCACTACACACAGAGAATCATGAAGTCACAACCCTGAATGAGAAGCCTTGGCAGTGGTGGGTTTTGGAAGAACAGTGTCAGCGTTCGTCATGGTATGACCATCACACAGTGTTGATCTTACAGTGGATGACACTAATACCACATTCATCCTCCCAGGCTTGGTGGGCTGAGTGGGTTTGAAAAAGATTGTATGAACTTAAGAGAATATTGATGAGTGAGATACGGGAAAAGTTGGAGGTAAAGAACGAAAGATTTGATCAGGATACATTGTTTGCATGTATAAAACCCTAAAACAATGAATTTAAAATAAAAATATAATAGGAATAAAAAAGTTTGTAGCCTAATAAACAAATAAATTTCAAACAATAAATTATAAACCAATTGAAAGTTTCAGATGAGCAAATATGCAACACATAAAGTCAGCATATTGAAGTGCCAATTATTTCATAATAATTGTCTTTACATAAAGTTATTATATTAAAATATGCATAGAATTACTATAATAATTTATACATTTTAAGCAACTTCAATTGAAATTTTAAATAATTTCTTAACAAATGCATCCTAATTTCTTTATGATAATTAAATTTTTTTGAAAATATGCATTGTTTCATGTTAACTTAGTTATAATTCTAATTAACAAAAACAACAGGGGCTACACATGAAAGCTATTATAGGAAACTCGATAATTATCCTAATTCTCAAGTTACAAATCCACTATAACTATATTCAATAATTACAATGTGCTTCTGTCTCATTGCCTCATAAGTGTTCGATTAACTTTCAAGAGAATTTATAACTTCATTATAATTTAAAGAAAAAAAATTTCCAAACTTTTGTTCTGGAATATTCTGGGTCTCAAGGATGATGTCACCGTTTGAAGACAAATCTGTAATCACAGAAGCTTAGAAACAGCTTCAAGTCCCTTATTTTCTAATTGTGTCACACAATTCAGTTTCTCCAATCATCATATTTTAACTGCCATCTTAAAAGTGCCTCCATCCCTTCATCTGGGCTTTTGCAAAGCAATTCATTCATTCTTTAGTCAATTGTGAGAGTATTTCATATAGTTCAGCCTGGCTTCAACGTTGCTCTTCACCTAAGTATAGGGTTGAAGTTCCAAGTCTCCCACCTCCACCTCATAAGACCTAGAATTGCATGTATGTGCATCCTCATTCCCAGCTATCATATTGGATACTATAGCCAAGAAATTAAAAAGTACTAGAGGAACACACACCATAACCATTACTTTCTAAAATCTTCATATGAATGAGAAATATTCACATTGTTACACATCTCAGCCAGTTGTTGAACCAAGATTTAGGTTCCTTTATTGGATTGAAGGCAACACTGGTAATGGATTGTTGAGTAAATATTAGAGTGAAAATAATGAAATATATTCTTGTACTTTTCTTGTAAGGAAAATATTTTATTTCTGGCAAAAAATGGGTTTCTAAATATTATTGTTAGTGAAGGTGAATCCAGTCTTAATACATAGCCAAATAGTAACTCTTGCTTGAAAGGATGTTTCAAGTTTCCTTAGAATTTCCAGTTATCTAATTTTTTTTTTATTGAGGAAAGAAGAAAAAAAACATAAACAAAAAACAAGTTTCCACCTCCTCCCAGCCTCCCAATTACCTCCCCCTCATCCCACCCTTCTCTCCCTCCTCCCACCCTTCTCCCCCTACCCCCACTCCTCTCCCCCTCCCTCTCCAGCCCAAAGAGCAGTCAGATTTCCCTGCCTGTGGTAAGTCCTAGGTCCTCCCCCCTCCGTCCATATCTAGGAAGGTGAACATCCAAACTGGCTAGGCTCCCACAAAGCCAGAACATTAAGTAGGATCAAAACCCCGTGCCATTGTCCTTGGTGTCTCATCAGCCCTCATTGTTCACCATGTTCAGCGAGTCCGGTTTTATCCCATGCTTTTTCGGTCACAGTCCAGCTGGCCTTGGTGAGCTCCCCATAGATCAGCTCCACTGTCTCAGTGGGTGGATGCACGCCTCGTGGTCCCGACTTCTTTGCTCATGTTCTCCCTCCTTCTGCTCCTCATTGGGACCTTGGGAGTTCAGTCCAGTGCTCCTGTATGGGTCTCTGTCTCTATCTCTATCCATCACCAGATGAAGATTCTATGATGATATGCAGGTTATTCGTCAGTATTGCTCTAGGATAGGGTCATTTCAGGTTCCCTATCCTCAGCTGCCCAAGGAACTAATTGAGAACCTCATCTTGGGCACTTGGGAGCCCCTCTAGGGTCAAGTCTCTTGCCCACCCTAAAGTGGCTCCCTTAACTAAGAATTGTGGTTCCGTGCTCCCCTATCCACCTTTCCTTTACCCAATTCTCCTGTTTCCCCAGGTCCCCCCTCCTTCCCTTCTACCTTTTCTCTCCCCATTTCCCCTTACCCCCATCCCACCCCACCCCCGAGATCCCATTTTCTCCCCGGCAATTTGGTCTACTTCCCTTAGCCAAGAGGATAACTATATGTTTTTCCTTGGGTTCACCTTCTTACTTAGCTTCTTTAGGTTCACCTATTGTAGACTCCGTGGCCCTTATTTATGGCTAGAAACCAATTATGAGTGAGTACATCCCATATTCATCTTTTTGGGTCTGGGACACCTCACTCAGGATAGTGTTTTCTATTTCCATCCATTTGCATGCAAAATTCGAGAAGTCATTTTTTTTTTACCGCAGCATAGTACTCTAGCGTGTATATATTCCATACTTTCTTCATCCATTCTTCCATTGAAGGGCATCTAGGTTGTTTCCAGGTTCTGGCTATTACAAATAATACTGCTATGAACATAGTTGAACAAATCCTTTTGTCATTTGATAGAGCATCTCTTGGGTATATTCCCAAGAGCGGTATTGCTGGGTCCAGGGGTAAGTTGATCCCGAATTTCCTGAGAAACCGAAACACTGACTTCCACAGTGGTTGCACAAGATTGCATTCCCACCAGCAATGGATGAGGGTACCCGTTCCTCCACAGCCTCTCCAGCAAAGGATATCCTTGGTGATTTGACTTTAGCCATTCTGACAGGTGTAAGATGATATCTCAAAGTTGTTTTGATTTGCATTTCCCTGATTGCTAAGGAAGTTGAGCATGACCTTAAGTGTCTTTTGAACATTTGAACTTCTTCTGTTGAGAATTCTCTGTTCAGTTCAGTGCCCCAATTTTTAATTGGGTTAATTAGCATTTTAAAGTCTAGTTTCTTGAGTTCTCTATATATTTTGGAGATCAGACCTTTGTCTGTTGCTGGGTTGGTGAAGATCTTCTCCCATTCAGTAGGTTGCCTTTGTGTCTTAGTGACAATGTCCTTTGCTTTACAGAAGCTTCTCAGTTTAAGTAGGTCCCATTTATTCAATGTCACCCTTAATGTCTGTGCTGCTGGGGTTATACATAGGAAGCGATCTCCTGTGCCCATCTGTTGTAGGGTATTTCACACGTTCTCTTCTATCAGATTCAGTGTGTTCGGGCTGATATTGAGGTCTTTAATCCATTTGGACTTGAGTTTTGTGCACGGTGATAGATATGGGTCTATTTTCATTCTTCTACAGGTTGACATCCAGTTGTGCCAGCACCATTTGTTGAAGATGCTTTCTTTCTTCCATTGTATACTTTTAGCTCCTTTATCGAAAATGAGGTGTTCATAGGTTTGTGGGATAAAATCCGGGTCTTCTATACGATTCCATTGGTCGACTTCTCTGTTTTTATGCCAATACCACACTGTTTTCATTCCTGTAGCTCTGTATTAGTTTGAAGTCAGGGATGGTAATGCCTCCAGAAGATCCTTTATTGTATAGGATTGTTTTGGCTATCCTGGGTTTTTTGTTTTTCCATATAAAGTTGATTATTGTCCTCTCCAGATCTGTGAAGAATTTTGATGGGATCTTGATGGGGATTGCATTGAATCTATAAATTGCCTTTGGTAGAATTGCCATTTTTACTATGTTGATCCCCCAATCCAAGAGCAAGGGAGGTCGATCCATTTTTTGGTATCCTCTTCAATTTCTTTCCTAAATGCCTTAAAGTTCTTGTCAAGTAGATCTTTCACTTCCTTGGTTAGATTTACCCCAAGATATTTTATGCTGTTTGTGGCTATCGTGAATGGTGAAGCTTCTCTGATTTCCCTCTCTGCTTCCATATCCTTTGTGAATAAGAGGGCGACTGATTTTTTGGAGTTGATCTTGTATCCTGCCACATTACTAAAGCTGTTTATCAGCTGTATAAGTTCTTTGGTGGAGTTTTGGGGATCGCTTATGTATACTATCATATCATCTGCAAATAACGAAAGTTTAACTTCTTCCTTTCCAATTCGAATCTCCTTGATCCCATTATGTTGTCTTATTGCTATTGCTAGAAATTCAAGCACTATATTGAAGAGGTATGGTGAGAGTGGACAGTCTTGTCGTGTTCCTGAGTTAAGTGGGATGGCTTTGTGTTTCTCTCCGTTTAATTTGATGTTAGCTGTCGGCTTGCTGTATATAGCTTTTATTATATTTAGGTATGACCCTTGTATACCTAATCTCTCCAAGACTTTTAACATAAATGGATGTTGAATTTTGTCAAATGCTTTTTCAGCATCTAATGAAATGATCATATGGTTTTTTTCTTTCAGTTTATTTATATGCTGGATTACATTGATAGATTTTCGTATGTTGAACCAGCCCTGCATCTCAGGAATGAAGCCTGCTTGATCATAATGGATAATTTTTCGGATGTGTTCTTGGATTCGATTTGCCAGTATTTTGTTGAGGATTTTTGCGTCGATATTCATGACTGAGATTGGCCTGTAGTTCTCTTTCCTGGTTGAGTCTTTGAGTGGTTTTGGTATCAGAGTAATTGTGGCTTCATAAACGGAATTTTGTAATGACCCTTCTGTTTCTATATTGTGGAATACATTAAGGAGTATAGGTATTAGGTCTTCTTGGAAGTTCTGGTAGAATTCTGCATTGAAACCATCTGGTCCAGGGCTTTTTTTGGTAGGGAGGTTTTTGATAACAGCTTCTAATTCTTCGCGACCAACAGGTATGTTTAGATTGTTCACCTGGTCCTGGTTTAGTTTTGGTAAATGGTATTTATCTAAAAAAGTGTCCATTTCTTTTACATTTTCCAGTTTTGTGGCATACAGGCTTTTGTAGTAAGATCTAATGACTCTCTGAATTTCCTCTGTGTCTGTGGTTATGTCCCCCTTTTCATTTCTGATCTTATTAATTTGCGTGTTCTCTCTCTGTCGTTTGATTAGATTGGATAGGGGTTTATCAACCTTGTTGATTTTCTCCAGGAACCAGCTTTTTGTTTCATTGATTCTTTGGATTGTTTTCTGTGTTTCTATTTTGTTGATTTCAGCCCTCAGTTTGATTATTTCCAGTCTTCTACTCCTCCTAGGTGAGTCTGCATCTTTTTTTTTCTAGAGCTTTCAAGTGGGCTGTTAAGTCTCCAATATGTGCTTTCTCTGTTTTCTTTAGGTGGGCACTTAGTGCGATGAACTTTCCTCTCAGGACTGCTTTCATAGTGTCCCATAAGTTCGAGTATGTTGTTTCTTTATTTTCATTGAATTCAAGGAAGACTTTAATTTCTTTCTTTATTTCTTCCTTAATTCAGGTATGGTTCAGTAGTTGACTGTTCAGTTTCCATGAGTTTGTAGGCTTTCTGGGGGTAGCATTGTTGTTGAATTCTAACTTTAATCCATGGTGATCTGATAAGACACAGGTGGTTACTAATATTTTTTTGTAACTGTGTATGTTAGTTTTGTTACCGAGTATGTGGTCAATTTTCGAGAAGGTTCCATGAGCTGCAGAGAAGAAGGTATATTCTTTCCTCTTTGGGTGGAATAATCTATAGATGTCTGTTAAGTCCATTTGCTTCATTACCTCCATTAATTCTCTAATTTCTCTGTTAGGTTTCTGTCTGATTGACCTGCCCATTGGTGAGAGAGGAGTGTTGAAGTCTCCTACTATTAGTGTGTGCGGTTTGATGGCTGCCTTGAGTTTTAGTAATGTTTCTTTTACATACGTGGGCGCTTTTATATTAGGGGCATAGATATTCAGGATTGGGACTTCTTCCTGATGAATTGTTCCTGTTATGATTATAAAATGTCCCTCTCCATCTCTTCTGATTGATTTAAGTTTGAAGTCAACTTTGTTAGAAATTAGTATGGCCACACCTGCTTGTTTCTTAGGTCCATTTGCTTGATAAGCCTTTTCCCAGCCCTTTACTCTGAGTAGGTGCCTGTCTTTGTGGTTGAGGTGTGTTTCTTGTAGACAGCAGAATGTTGGATCCTGATTTCTTATCCAATCTCTTAGCCTGTGCCTTTTTATAGGTGAGTTGAGCCCATTGATATTAAGTGATATTATTGACCAGTGGTTGTTAACTCCGGTCACTTTTTTAGTAGTAGGGTTTGTGTGTTTTCCTTCTTTGATTTGCACTGGTGAAGGGTCTCGAGATGTCTGAGTTATTGTGGTCATTGTTGGACTCCTTGGTTAGTGATTTTCCTTCTATTATTTTCTGTAAGGCTGGATTTGTGGCTACGTATTGTTTAAATTTGTTTTTATCCTGGAAAATTTTGTTTTCTCCATTTACAGTGAACGAAAGCTTGGCTGGATATAGTAGTCTGGGCTTGCATCCATGGTCTCTTAGTTTTTGGAGTACAACTATCCAGGACCTTCTGGCTTTCATGGTTTCCATAGAGAAGTCAGGTGTAAGTCTGATAGGTTTACCTTTATAAGTAACTTGGCCTTTTTCCTTTGCGGCTCTTAATATTCTTTCTTTATTCTGTATATTTTGTGTTTTGATTATTATATGGCAAGGGGATGTTTTCTTTTGATCCAGCCTATTTGGTGTTCTGTATGCTTCTTGAACCTTCATAGGTACATCTGTCTTCAGGTTGGGAAATTTTCTTCTATAATTTTATTAAGTATATTTTCTGTACCGTTGAGCTGCACTTCTTCTCCTTCTTCTACTCCAATTATTCTTAGGTTTGGTCTTTTTATTGTGTCCCATATTTCCTGAATGTTTTGTGATGAGAGTTTGTTGGACTTGCTGTTTTCTTTGATCAGAGCGTTTATTTTCTCTATGTTATCCTCAGAATCTGAGATTTTTTCTTCTATCTCTTGTATTCTGCTGGTTATGCTTGATTCTGTAGTCTCTATTCGTTTACCTAGATTTTCCATGTCCAGCCGGCCCTCTGTTTGTGTTTTCTTCTTTGCCTCCATTTCAGTTTTCAAGTCATGAACTGTTTCCATTATCTGCTTGATTGTTTTTCCTTGGTTTCTTAGGGTATCATTCACTGATTTACTCAATTCCTCGAACTTTCTGTTATATTTCTCATCCATTTCTATAAGGGCGGTTTTTTATATGCTGTTTAAGGGTGTCAATCACTTTCATGAAGTCAGTTTTTTCTACTTCTTCTTGATTAAGGTGTTCATGTCCTCCTGTTGTGAGGTCACTGGCTTCTGGTGGTTTCGTGTTGTTTTTCAGATTGTTTGTAGAATTCCTGCATTGGTGTCTGCCCATCTCTTCCTCCCAATACTCCCCTTTGGATCTTCTTTTACAGGATCAGTTCTTCTTGCCCACTGATGTACCTTCCCAGTGATGTTACTCCCCAGAGATGTTTCTCCACAATGATGTTTCACTTGGGGCCCAGATCGAAAATCCGCGCTGCTTGGTTAGCTCGCGAACAAAGGGCCCACCCTGCTCCGTGCATGCAGGCTATGGGAACAAAGGAGCTACAGGACACCCCTTTGTCCTCCCGGTTCAGGTTCAGTCCCAGCGCCCTAGCTGGCTGAGCAGGGAGGTGCTATGCCGCTGAAGAAGGGAGGGAGGGAGGGAGACAGGGGGTGGGGGGATCTGGATGTATCTGAATGGGATAGGAAGAGAGGAGGTATGGGCAGTATAGCCCCTGTAGGATGGCCAGTTATCTAATTTTAAGGTAATTTTGTGTAATATTGATACATATTTTTTTTTTTTTTGGTTTTTCGAGACAGGGTTTCTCTGTGGTTTTGGAGCCTGTCCTGGAACTAGCTCTTGTAGACCAGGCTGGTCTCGAACTCACAGAGATCCGCCTGCCTCTGCCTCCCGAGTGCTGGGATTAAAGGCGTGCGCCACCACCGCCCGGCCTATTGATACATATTTGAGCCTGAGGAGATAGCTCAGTGGAGAAAGCACTTTCGGGAAAGCATGAAAAGTAGACTTTGGATCTCTAGCAGCCACAGAAACTCTAGCTGTTATGAGGGACTACCTGTAATTCTAGTGTTCAGAAGGCAGAGCAGGAGGTCACCGGGACAAGCTGAGTAGCTAGAAGAGAAAACCTGCTGAGTTCTAAATTCTATAAGACCCTGTCTCAATGTATAGGCAGAGAGTAAATAAGAAAGGTGGACAAGATCAGGCCTTAATATTTACACACACACACACACACACACACACACACACACTGACCAGCCTCCCACATTCCAACACACTATACTTAACATGAACACCATGTGCATATACACATACCAAAGCTAAAAAGAAAATATATGTCTTTGAAGAAAGACCCTGATTTCATTCAGTCACAAGCATTGGTAGTACCTCTACCTTATAGTGTCAATTTCAATTTCTTTAGTCAGTATGATATTTTTTTTTTATTGTAGTGATCTTTACTTCTATTGGATAGGTTAATTTTTAGCTGCTGTTTTTTCCACTTTTTGGAGGGAAATTGTGCTTGTGTGTCTATTCATAAATGAATAATTTCCATTTTTCAATGAGTTTGTTAATCCTAAATAGAGACTATTGATTTATGTGTGTTAATTTTAGAACCTGCAATTTTGTTGCAAATATTTATCAGCTCTCAGAGATTCTCTGTGGGGTCTCTGGGGCCTCTTAGGTATAAATTGTTATTGTTGGCAAATAGAAACATTGAATTTCATTCCCTATGTGTGTCTGATTTATTTCCTTCTCTTGTCACATTACTTTAGCTAAAACTTCAAGTACTGTATATTGCATAGGAATGAGGAGAATATTGAATTTATTCTTGATCATTGATTAATGTACAGTTCTCTTGTTTATCTTTTCTTTAGTTTTGAAAAAAATGACTGTTTTTTTCTGTAATACCAGAATCTTAAATAATAATTGAGTGTTTATTGATAATAAATGGAATGTTTAAGGAAACGTCCTCTTGATGATTATTAAAATATTTTATTAAAATGATTTTATATTCAAAACTATTTGCTTCCACCACAAATGAAAATCCTAACTCTATTTTTCAGTTTATATCTGAAACTATTAATAATAAACAAAAGAAACTGAAAAAAATGTAGATACTGGTTCGTGACTACAATAAAATATTTACTTATTCATTTAACATTTAATTTATTGCATTTATATTTTCTGATCTTTATGTTTCTAAATAAAAAAGTGGTGATTACTAAACTTATATGAAGTGATATTTGATACATTTCATTAATGCTTGAAAAGTCTTTAAATATGAGATATAATTCACGTCTCCAAATCTTCGAAGAGGAATATGTAAACCTTTTTTTTTATTTTTTAGGTGCTAAACTATATCAGTTTTACCAAGTCAATCCAATATGATGTAATACTTTAACAAGGTGAACACAAAAAGATAATCATAGATTTTGACTTACTGACAATTTCTTATTGACGGCAATTCAAGAGCACTGTGTATCAACCATCGCACAAGCAAATGGAACAAATTGAATTATCTTTACTGTGAAATACTTTTCCTATTAGAATAAAATGGAAAATCTGAAGACACAATTGTGAATTTACCTTTATAATTTATCAAATACTTTAATAATGATGAGTTTTAAAAACATAATTGAAAATTTGAGAAACAAGATAAGCTGTAGTAGAATAATTGGTAATATATAGAAATGAACAGTGCAATAAAAAATTGAAAAAAATATTTTTTTCAGTAAAAAGATGTAGAAAGAGATTGAATCACATGCCCTTTTAGGCTCAAAGTGAACACTAATGTAAAGTTTATAATATCATAATAATGTAATTATATTTGTCATCTGTTCTCTGTGAATATTTATTTACTTAAGGCTACTTTTGTTATGAGACAAGGTTTCAAATGTAGCTCATGCTGTCATTGGTTTCCTGACGATCCTGTCTCATTTCTCAAATAATAAGATGACATGCTTGATCATGTTTAAGGACATGAAGAAGTGGGTCATGGCCTAAAATGTGAAACACAGAAAATATCATTGAGAAAAAGGTCTTTCTTTGGTGTTTTGCTTAATTCACCAATGCTTATTGGAAAGCTGCAATATGTTTGGCCTCTGGTTCTACAAATACAGTAGTATTTCTTCTTCTCTTGGTATAAACGTACTGACTGGCAACTGATACAATGGTAGATATTGAAAATTTTTAGAAAAAAATGTTTTTAAAAACTTAGAAAATAGACTGAAGAATTAGAATGTCCTAGAAGTGACAAAACTTGGAGTTAAATCCAGAGCGGTCAAAGTTTTAATACCTGATTAAAATTCAGCTTGGAAGCCTACGTGATGAGAAAATGACCCCAGCATCTTAGAGACACTTAAATATGTCTAAACATCAAATAGATTCAGTTGAATATAAGTATATATGTATGTATCTTTTCAACAATAAAATAAACTTTGCTATGACTACCCTCTTTAAACTTGTCATTAGTTTATTACAATTTATTATATGAAATTTGATATGTATGAGCTATGCCCAATTAGAGATTTCATACAGAATATTTATTCTCATTCCTTCATTCCTCCACCAGCACCTCACTGATCCACCCGCCCCCTATACTTAATGTCTGTCTTCTTTTTTCTTAAATAATTTTTTTTCTGCAGTATATGTCCTGTTCTTTGGGTTCTTACAAACTTTCTGACCCTTCCCCTGTGATGTGTCCTCACTTTTAAGTCTAGGCATTATATTGTAACTGTATTAATTGGGGGCAGTCACCCCATAGTCAGTCAGTCTCTGCCTTTTGACTGCTTGTGGTTTTCTGTAATTATCTCTGTGTGTTATAAAAATAAGCCTCTTTGATGAGGTGTGAAAGTTATACTTATCTGTGAATATAAGCACAAATGTTTAAATGCAGTTAAAGATTACACTGATTTAGGGAAGGAGCAGGAACAACTTTTCCTCTGGATTCCATGACCTCACTAGCACAGGTACTCTGAAATTGTGAGAGCTAATGCTAAACATGGATCAGGTTAGATCCAAAATGATTTCTGGACGTACTGTGTTCTATGTATCTGGGGTCTTCAGCTATAGGATCTTTCATTTTTATGGAAAACACAATTGCAATAACCTATATTGCTTTGAGTGACTTTTAAACTCCCCTCACCAAGAACTTAAAAGGAAAATCCTCTGGCTTGGCACTGGGATTTTCTCAGATAGTCTATGTTATTTGTTTGTTTGCTTTGTTTGTTTTTTTATGGAGCATTGCTGTCCTATATTGCTTCACTTAAGCTATTGATGGTTAAATATATAAGCAGTATACAGATAGATGATATGTGGATAAATAGGTTCATGATTGATAGATAGATAAATAGATGATAAATAGATATTGATAGATGATTGATAAACAAATATAGATAGATAAATTTTACTTCTACGTAAAAAGTCTCATCTCTCTGAACCTACTGTCATATTTTAGCTTCTTTTTACTAGCTGATACTTTAGGATTCAAAGTAGAATGCTGCATCATTACTTAAACTTATTAAATGCCTAATGTTGAAGTCATTTTTTACAAACTGGCTCTCAGCAATTTTCTTTTTTCTAAATTCTGTGTGTAGAAATAAATAGTATTACAATTATTCTTCTAAAATCTGTCTAGCACAATTATTAAATTCCCCACTGAAGCTTAGGCAATCAGCTCTTAACCTGATTTTATCTGTTCAGATGGGAGAAAAAAGCAATCTTCCAAAATTCAGTATTGAGATACCCATGGGAGTACTTAAGTTATTTTATTTCTGTAATATTTTATTGTGTATGTATCAGTATGCCTATACTAAAACATAAATTATTCTTTTTAATTTCAAGTAATGTGATATTTAAAAGAAAATAATTTACAATGATATATTCAGAAGATAAATAAATATCATTTTTTACATATTAAAGCTATTCAATTTTGTTCTGTTCTCTTTCAGAAGAATAATAGAAGGCCCTATCCCCAAAATAAGATGTGTTACAAACTTGATATGTTTTATTGTGCTTCCATGTATTTTTACCCCGTTAAAAATATACTTAGAATATGAAATAATATATATTTTACAGATAAAAATTGGGGATAATAAATTATAGTGTAAACATTTAGTACCATGAAAAGTTGAATTAGTGAGAAATAAAGATTGTCAAAAGTTCTTCCAATCATTGAGATCTACACAGATATCTTAAGTTGATTTCACACATTTCCCTGCCCCCATCTGTTTCTCTCACTTTCTGTCTCACTTTAATCACAAATTAATCTAGATTTTTGTGATGCTTTTATACCTATTTGAGTGATTTCTGCTTTCTTAGGAGACATAAGGCAAAAGTAAAAATAAATAGCTATAGCTTTAAATCAGATATGAAACTAATCTCCTTGTGGCTATTAGTGTCGACTAAGGGTCCAGGATCATCCCAGTTCTAGCCCTCTGACACTTTCAGCCATTCTTTCAATACATCAATACATTCTTTCAGCCATTCCTTTCTGACTCCCAACAGATTGACAGAATCACTAACAGAGAGCCCACAGTCGTCAGACTTGCTTTGTAATTAGAGACTAAAAATGCTATGGTTGGTTAGGACCCACAGCAAGTAACAGCCAAAAAAGTCTAGAAAACCTCAACATAGACAACACCAGATATTTCCATCAGGATATATTTCAGCAGCATACTTAAAGATACCTAGGCACCAGCATAAAACAAAAACATGAATAATTATGTCAATACGCATCCTCCAGAATTCAATCACCCTCCTAAGTCTTAGGAGAAACTATTTAGCTCAAGAACAAGGTAGGAATTCAAAATAGCAATTATGAATGTGTTCAAGGACATTAAAGAGGATATGAACACAAGCCTTAACGGAAATTGTGAAAACAAAAAGTTTGATGAATAATGAAAAATAAAACATGACTCAGAAATAGAATTTGGAAAAGCATTGACTCACAAAAGGAAAATTAACTAAAACTAGAAAAGGAAAAGTCAGAAAGTGAAAAAAAACTCAGAGATAAGTTTGTCCAATAATTTAGATGATGTGAAAGAGATAATTTCAGGTCCTTAAGGCAGGAGAGGAAAAATTGACAGCTCAATCAGTGAAAATACTTTTTGTTTGTTTGCTTGCTTTTTGTTTCATAAAGCTTTTACAGAAAGAAAAATAAACAAGAAGTGGGTAATTTGGCCAGTGAGTGAAGCATGATTAATAAAAACTCAGAAAGAGAAACTGGGATTCAACGTGAAGATCTGAAAAGCAAAGCAGCCAGTCACTAACTCTTACCTGGACCTTACTCTGAAATGGCGATCCTACCTACTGGGATCTCACAATGAGACTGTGTGTTGTTAGCTGTCTGCCCACATCTTATATTCCTTTCTAGGGCTGGGACTAAAAGCATGCACAATTAATATTAAAGGCATGAACCACCTGATTTCTATGGCAAATGATGTAACTACTGGGATTAAAGGTGCATGTCATTGGGGCTACTGATATTAAAGATGTGTGTTACTATAAATTGGTCTGTAAAGCTGACCTGGTCTATTTTATTCTCAGATCTTCAGGCAGTCTTTATTTATTAAAATACAATTGAAATGCCACTACAAGTAGGAAAGATCTGGGAGAAGATGGGAGAAAAGAATGAATATGGTCAAAATGTTCTGAATGTAAAACAATGCTTTTAGAAAGAATATTTATAGGTCAAATTATACTGAATAATTTTGTCTTGTTTATCTTTTGAGTAATTATGTTGGTATGTTATTTGTATTTTAATAAACAAAGCTTGTGTGAGGATCAGAGGACAAAGCTTCCATACTAGCCAGTCATCCAGGCCAGGGAGTGGTGGCACACACCTTTAATCCCAGGACTTTGGGGAGAGAGGCAGAGGGGTCTCTGTGAGTACAAGGACACCCTAGGCTACAGAAGATTGAATCTATGTAAAAGAGAAACAGAGATCACAGTAAGGTTATTACAGCCCTTGGAATCTTATATCTTTTACCTCAGCACGAGGGAGGTAGAGAGAGAAGTGGTGTGGATGAGCAGAGAGAGGAATATAAAGGTGAAGACACAGGAACTAGATTTCTCTAGTGGATTAGCTGCTTTTCTTTTCTGATGTTCAGCTTGAACCCCAATATCTGTCTCTTTTTTTAAATTTGTGCTACAAGTAATTGATAGACATATATATGTGTGTGTGCATGCATATATATATTTCATACTCTCACATTTAGATAGATACAATTACAAAGCAGACATTTATCTTATTTTTTAAGCTTATTACTTTATACATAAGGACAGACTTGGCCATCTATAAATTTATAGCTGGTCATATAAAATAACATCAATAAAATCTCTGTATAAATTATGCATTGCTATAATAGACCATGAGAGACAGAAATATTTTTCTAATTTTCTCTTGCAGTTCTAGTGGCTAAGAAGCCTAATAATAAGGCTAGTGAGAAGTGTACTCCTGTCGTCCAATACTATAGAAGTTATATTACAACAAGAGAAAAGGTAAGTAGATCAGTCCTCTTCCTTCTCTTAAACAGGCACTTAGACCATCTGGAGCCTCATTATCAGCATTTCATAAAGAAAATAAATTACAAAAATTGATACCTCTAAATATTAGCCATACATTAATTTTGGAATTATCTTTCTAGCACTTAAAGTTTGAAAGGAGCATATTCAAATGATATTGCCATAACAATAAGTGTTAAATAACAACAACTAACACCGGGGATTCAAGCATTTGACCATGGCTTTCATTTGTAGATTTTTAAAAATGTTATGATGTTGAAAAATATCACGATTTCTAGACACTTTCCAAGCCCAGGGAAGACTCACTGCGCTTCACACAAATAACAGACTGGAAATTATTTTACAAGGATACTTACAGTCCTAATATTCTGGTAATTTTTCAGTATATATATTTTTGATAAAGTATGAGCATGTGTCTGTTCAGAAGTTCGAAGATGGACAGGAATCAATCAGTGTTTATCATGCTGACATTCAAAGTTTATCAAGAAAATTCCAAGGTGATAAGTTTGGCTTTTAAATTGACTTTTCATACAGGATATGAAGTGTTTAGGCCCAAAAATTAGACTGAATATTTGAATAGCAAAAAAAAAATGTGGAATCCTGTAATTTGTACCACCTGAGAAGCATTCAGCTTGTAAATATGCACACAAGATTTAGCAACCACTACATTCTTGGAGCTTCCCCAGATGTGCTTTCAAAGTGGTGTTTGAGGCCTGTCTTTTATGTTTTCTCCTTTTTATTTTCACCCTCCCGAAATATCATGTAAAGGGCAAGTGGTGACCTCACAAAGCTTTCTTCTAAGTATGAAATATGCATGCCAGACTATTTGAAGAAACACAGTATTTGCTGAGCTGATTTAACATCTTTTGGGACTAAGTCTTAGTGGCTTCATTAGGCCTTCTGTAATAAAAATTTGCACACATAACAATACTAAATTTAAATAACACAATCATTCTCATAAGAATATCCTACAATGAAAGTGTCCTTTCTCTATAACATCCAAATAAAACACTAAAATGTATGAGCATAGTTCTTTAGAGACAAGTTCCTTTATTTTAATATTTTTAACCTTATTTTTCTTCATGCTATATGTTAAAAATGTAAGTTTTATTTTACTACTGATGCTTTTTTTAATATTGGAAATTTTCCACTTAGTTTTGTTTTGAAATACATAGGGTTTGCTGACTCCCAATTTATGCAGCTAAGATTGACTACGAATTCATGATCCATATGAGACTGCTTCCCAAGTTCTGGGATCATAGATAAGTGCTACAACTTGGCTTCTTAATTATATTTTGATTATTAAAAATTTTTTCTATTCTAGTTATATAAAACAGCATGACCTCATAGGGGAAACATGAGTAGTTAGAGCCTGATGTTCCACTGCCATGTAGCAATGAAACAGAGATTTTATAAAGCTTTATATCAATGTTACAAAAGAAAATTAATATTACTTTTTAGAGTCTGGAATATAGATCTCTGTTGTCCCATTGACATGTACCAAGGAGATAATGATTTTATAAAGTTTTCAAGTAATGTCCCATATAAACTTAGTATTACTATGTTTTTTATGTACGTTGGTAGATAGGTGAAATAAACAGATTACAGGAGAGGAGGGATACCTCAGATAGACTTCAGTTATTTTCCAATTATGTTATCAGTTTGGGGGATGGTAGATGATAGGTCTATGAGTATACATTCTCTTCCATCTCTTGTATTCTGTTGTTTATGCTTGCACTTGTGGTTCCTGATTGTTTTTCAATAGTTTCCACTTACAGATTTCCCTCATCTTGTGTTTCCTTTATTGTCTCTATTTCGTTTTTCGTGTCTTTAATCATTTCTTTCTCCTGTTTGATTGCTTTTTCTTGGTTTTCTTTAACGGATTTGATGATTTCTTTCATTCCCTTGTTTGTCTTTTCTTTGAAAGCATGTTTCACTTACTCTTTAAGGGCTTCAAACATTCTCCTAAATGTATTTTTTAGGTCATTTTCTTCTGCTTCATCTGCAGAAGGATATACAGTAGAGCATTTAAAATGGTCTGGCTTTACTGGAATATATTATTTAACTTTATATACTCTCATAGGCTTATATATGAGTTTGTTAATATAATAGGCTTGATTTTCAATGGAAATTTTTCTTTTGTTTATGAGATATTTCAAGAAGTAGCTGTAACATATTTTTCACTCTTCCACTATAGCATTTTACTTTTTATACCTACTCAAATATTGTACAGGATGCTCCATCATTTTTAATGCTGGGCCTCCTCTAATTTGAATGTGAGTTCAAAGAAACTTAGACTAAAATATAATACATTATTGAAAAATAAATGAAGTCAGACTAAGCATATTTTAGGAAAGAATTTGACTGTTCTTTAATTAATCACCTTTGTTCTTCAATTTAGTGCTGCACACCATGCCCCCCCCCCCATCTGTGCTCTATGTGCTAGAATCCAGTTCGCGAGCTTCGGGCAAGGGGCTGGAGGTTGAGGAAACACACACACACACACACACACACACACACACACACACACGGACTCCACTCACTGGTACAAATCCCTTCTTTAATAGCACCATGGAGGCTTAAATACCCAGCAGTCACTGGCCAACAGGTGAAAATCCCATCCTCTGATCCTCTAGGCAAGGTACAGCTTTTATTAACTTCAATTAGAAGGCTCTAGCAGGGAAGAGCAGCTGAAGGCCAGGACTCCAATTGGTCTCAACAATTTAGCATTGCCTCTTAATCAAAAAAAAAAAAAAAATGAAGGTACCTCTGGAAAGGGATCCATAAGAAAGTTTCAGAAACCAGAGACCATAAAACTAAAATAAGACACCCCAACATGCAACAGGAGCTCAGTGTACAGCACCTGCTTAGGATGCGCATTTTGAACACAAGCATTGTATGTATGTGTGCATGTATGTGTGTGAAAGCAAAAAAATAATTTATCATGCTCCAATTTCTCTTATAATGACTTAAATACTGTCTTTAAATGATGTTGACTAATCTAGTACATATAGTGGTAACCTTCTCCAAAGAATCAATGTCTCCTATATATTTGCACACTTTTGCTACATGTCAAACAATCACATTCATGGTAAGTTCAGTCATGATAAGTTCAGTGTTACTGTTCGTGTACATCTAATATATTGAAGTTTAGATTTGGTTTATTTCCCTTTTCTGCAAATAAATTATCATCCTTGGAAATTTATCTCTCACTTTAATCACGATAACAGCTAATATTTTCTCAAATAAACATCATTAAACATGCACTTTTTTGTTGAGATAAAAAAGGCCACTAAAAGAAAATAAAAATCATCCACCTGAGCTGGCTAGAGCAAAGAGTGTTACTTTATTTTCTATTCTGTGATATTTCTGAAACATTCCATCTGAACATGCAGATAGTATATTTATCAACTGTAATGAATCCATAATTTTATATTTAAAACATAAGTTACCATGATCATTTTTAAACAAAATTATTTTAACTCGTGTGTGTGTGTGTGAGTGAGTGAGAGAGAGAGAGAGAGAGAGAGAGAGAGAGAGAGAGAGCATAGAGCAGTTTTGGGCAGAGGACAGTCATGAAGGTTGGTCCTCTTCTTTCAGGTTCTTTTGTTGGTTTTGTTGTTGTTCACCATTTCATGTACCTGGCAAGCTGGTCTGTCGAGCCTTTAGTGATCTCCTTGTTTTAGCCTACCTCTGGTGTGGGAAGTTCTTCTGCATGTATATGTGTTGCTTTTAATGGTTAGTGAGTCAGCTACTGTTGGTCAAAGGCTTAGCAAGGTTAAGCCAGATAGGAAATGTAAACAGAGATGTAGAGAGAGAGTAGGCAGAGTCAGGGAGGAGCCATGTAGCTGCCAGAGGAGAAAGAAATGAGCTGCCAGCTGGAAACTTACTGATAGGCCATGAGCCTCGTGGTAAAATATAAAACTATAGAAATGGCTTAATTTAAGATGTAAGAGCGAGCTAGGAATACACTTCAGTGATTTGACCAAACAGTGTTTAGATTAATACAGTTTTGAGTAATTATTTCGGATCTGAGCAGCCACGAAGGAACAAGCAGCCCCCACCAACATACCATAACTTTGCTTGTGGGAGCAATAGGATTATGTATATGTGCCACCTTGATAGATTTGCATGACTTCTAGGGACTAAAGTCAGGTATTCTCACTTGTTCAACAAGTGCTTTGCCCATTGTGTCATCTTTGCCATTCACCACTATTTATTTTTCTCTCACAAAAAAAAAATATTAATTTTTGGCCAAGAAAGCTCAAATCCCAGTGTCTAGGAGGCAGAGGCAGGGAGATGGAGAAGTTTAAAATTGTCTAAAGAATGAGTGTGAGTCCAAACTGAAACAAAGAGTCAAATATGATCATCCAAATTTAAGGTTGCCTACTTAAATTTTCAAAAATATAGTATAAGCAATGTGGAAACATGAAGCCAGTATTAAACATTTAACAATGAATTGAATTACATTTGCTAACCCACTTAACCAGAAAGTTTTAAAACATACATAAAGTTGTTTATTCTGTTGTTTTATATTTTTACTAAATGTTATAGTATTTATTCATGTTTTTAAAGTCTTATCATTGCTATAGAATGCCACCCTGAAAAAACATATTCTGAGTTATAACTAATTTAAAATCAAGACTTCATTGTTTCATGGTTCAATATTGATAACTCTTTATTTACACAACTGAGCTATAAAACTGTATAATAGCAAAATTAAATAACTCTTTTTCCAATAAGATAGATTTTTGAAGTATTATGAATCTAATAAAGAATTATAGTCTATAAATCAGTCAGAAAAAATTCATTGTTCAATTGTTCCAATTAAATAAAAAGGAGCAGAATTGTACCTTCATTTAAGAAGTCCAACATTTTAGGGCCTAGTATACAAAGGTAAAAAGGAAGAAAAGATACAGAGTATCCACAATCCCTATTGTGAAGCTTTTTCTTACAATTACATTGTAATTGAGTGAGAATACTGAAGCATTTTATATCCAAATATTGTCTTTATAAATGATGTCCATGCTAATTGTGATTCAATTGTATCTAGTTAAAATAAACAAAAGAGAAATATTTAAATTTAATTCATCTTTTTATTTTTATGTTACCATACTTAAATTAATTGTCCATTATCAGAAAATCAGTCATAAGTTCATTTAATTTAAATTAAAATGTAAGATTTTATTAACTGTAGAAAACAATGTCTATAAGCATTTTTTAAAAAATTTCAAAAGTAAAAATGCTTATAAACATGGGATGGTAGCAGCTCTAAAGAAGGGAATAGTGGTACATAGTTTCCATGGAGAGGGCAAATGGGAAAAATAGGTGGAGAAGAATTAAGTGGGGGGATGAGTAGGGAGGGCAACATGGAGGGAGAAGTAGGAGCAAGTTTTTGTAGATTCTGCTGGCCTTGAACTCAACTTGATATCTGCCTGCCTCTGCCCCCCGAGTGCTGGAATTAAAGGTGTGCACCAGCACCTCCTGGCCTAGTTATGTCATATTTTTAAGAGTGGGCATGTCATATCAGACAGGTGATTAGTGCGTGAGTTTGATTGCTACATAGCAGCACTCATGACCATTCCTTCTCCAGTAGCTTGCATAGAAGCTTCTGGTGGTACTGTGGTAATAAGTGAAGTTATTAACAAAATTGTTGATTAATATAGTAACTATCACATGGGAGAAACTGCAATGGAAAGAAGCTGGTAATGCATTTCTACCATGGGAACAGAGAACAGTGAAGGGACAGTGCAGACCTATCTATGTCATTGTTCTCAGTAACATGTTGGGAAACCATAAAACAATAAATATATAGAAATAAGGGGAGAGAGACTGGCTTGGAGAATTTCAACCACTGTGTGGAATGGTCTTTAAAGCAGGTTAATACATATCTTGTCTTTGGGTAGAAAGGGAGAGGACAGAAGAAGGATAATTATTTGCTGCTTCTCAATTACCCTTAGCTGAAAAGTAACTTTTTCTGCCAAAATGGGAGAGGGGGCATGTCACATTTTCTGGTTTATATAACTTTTCAACTAAAGGGAGACAAAACTTCTTTTTGTGCAATTTGGATATGTAATCATTAGTAATGTTTTACTTTCACATAGCTTTTTTGCACCTTGGAATAAACAGAGGAAGAGCACACAAAAATATATTATCTTCATTAGGCTTATTCAAGTGTATATAATAAGAATACATTATATAAAATGCTAAAGCAATGTTGGATTAAATTTTCTATATGAGGCAGAGAAAATACATGAGTTTCATTTGAAGCTCGGTTTTTGTATTTTTCTTTACTTCTGGAAAAAATATACTTGTTCTATACAACAAGTAATTTTTGAATATCTTTTTAAAAGTTTATAAGGAATATTTTCCTTTTTGGATATTCTGTTTTAGAACCTCGAGTTTCAAATCTGGTATATATTTGCAGATCTGAGTCTTTGTCAATATTTCTGGGAGATTTGCTCTTTCTTGCCCTTAGATGTTAAAATCCAAGTTAGGTCTAATACCATGACAATTACCAGTCAACCATTCATATATATATATATATATATATATATATATATATATATATATATATATATATATAGTTATGTTTTCTGAGTACGTGCTGTTCACTGGCAGAAGCTTCCTGTATCCTTTAATATTTTCTTCTGTTTTAGAACATTTGATTTTCATAAAGATCATAAAATATAATGACTAGAAATAGCACTAGACTCCTAGATTGTGTGTAGTCCAATTCATCATTATGATGGAATACTTCATGTACTATTTTTGACAGATGGTATCCATCTGTTTTTGTTAGGAAACACACAATGCATACTAAGTGCTCACTTTATTCCCCATGTGTTCTGGTTGTAGAAATAGTATATCAAACATATTGATTTTTGTTATCATTTACTTTATTTTGTCTTTGTTTCAACAATCAATATCTTCAAGAAAATGTCATTGTGGCTGTAGTAAAGTTATAAGTAGATGCAGCAAAATTTGCAGTTGCTGGTGTATCAATTCTCTAGAGAGGTTTGTATTGAACAAATTAAATTTAATGAATTACATTGCCCTTTAAAAATAAAAAGAAAGTAATCTTTGCATTTAAATTATCTCACAATTATTAGGTTTTATCAGTAGGATATGTAGAAAATATTAACACATCCAAGAATATCCAGGGTACTAATTCAAAATGTAAGTTTTGGTCTTAGTCACCACCAGGGGTTTCTGACTCTGTACTCTGTATTGGTTTGTTTTCCATTACTCTGTTCAAATTCCATGTCAAAGCAACTTAAAAACGAAGGTTTCCAGAGCAATAAAAACCATTATGGCAGCAAGGAGCAGGCATAGTGGCTGAAGAAGCAAGTAAACAACTCATATCTTCAACTCCAAGCATGAAGCAGAGAGGTTGAACTGGGATTAGGATGGGGTCCTAAACTTCCCAAGCAGGTTCCCAATGGCATACTTCCTCAAGCAAGGCCATACCTCCTAAGCACCCCTCAAGACCCCTACTGGAACAAAAATATACAAACACTCAAGATGAAGGATGACTTTTCTTCTTCTAACCACTTCCTAGTGGTAGATTGTACTTAAGTTTGCCTTTTTATAAATAAAATGATGTTTCTGTATGAAGTCTTTCTGGAAATGATGCAAAATAATATATAGGAGATATGTCATAATTTCAGACTTTTTTATTTATCTGATGACAAGAAAATACAAAGTTTTTTCCATAATAGCCCGCATGATAATTAAACTGAGTTGCAAATTAACTAAACTTAAAATCACCTAGGAGACACATATGTAGGCACGCCTGTTGGATAATTTCTAGAAATTAGGGGAGACGTATCCTGATTGCAGGTGGCATTATCACCTGTGATCTTTGGAATGGCCAGGCATAAAAGGGTAATAGAGCCAAACACAGGCATCTGTTTCCCTCTGCTTCTTTGGTGTAAATGAGAGACAGTGTGTCCAACACCTCATACACTTGTTGTCATGTCTTCACATCTTAAATTCCAAATTCTCCCTTTCCTCCTTTTGGCAGGGGTTCACCGCAGAAATGAGGAAATTAATTGGCATGGTAAGTACCTTACTAGGAAGCTTGAAGAAACACATTAAAATCACCACAATGTTGAATCTATTACACGAGTCTACTCAGAGAGTCTTCGATGTTGATGACAGCAAAGTCATTATTGCTGTTGGTTAAATGCTGAGTGGCTCTAATCTCCATTTAGGTTTTTAAAGATTGTGGGCTAAAATAAAAAAAAATCTATCTCTGACATGTTTTTATCCTTTTCCTACACAATACATGAAAAGTGATATCATTGGTAATCAGGACTCAGAATCCACAGTTTAATACAATATACTTCTAATCAAAAGGCTAGTTTTATAGAATGAGGTTTGATTGCAATCAAAGCACCCTTTATTTCATCCATTTTCTTTTTGCCATTAGTTTTTAGTTGACTTACATTATTGCTGTTTTTATTATTGATTTTATTGAACCCTACATTTTTGTCTGCTCCCCTCCCTGCCTCCCCCTCTTCCCTTCAAACCTCTCCCATGGTCCCCATGCTCCTCAGGAGATCTTGTCTTATTCTACTTCCCATGTAGATTAGATCTATGTATGTCTCTCTTGGGGTCCTCATTGTTTTCTAGGTTCTCTGGAATTGTGTTTTGTAAGCTGGTTTTCTTTGCTTTATGTTTAAAAACTACTTATGAGAAAGTACATATGAAAATTGTCTTTATGGGTCTGGGTTACTTCACTGAATCTGATGTTTTCTAGCTCCATCCATTTTCCTGCAAAATTCAAGATGTCATTTTTTTCCATTTGTGTAGTACTCCATTGTGTAAATGTACCACATTTTCCTTATCCATTCTTCGATTGAGGGGCATTTTGGTTGTTTTGATGTTCTGGTTAAGATAAACAATGCTGCTATGAACATAGTTGAGCACATGTCTTTGTGGCATGATTAAGCATCCTTTGGATATATACCCAAAAGTGGTATTACTGGGTCTTGAGGAAGGTTGTTTCCTATTTTTCTGAGAAATTGCCACTATGACATCCAAAGGGGCTGTACCAGCTTCTATTCCCACCAGCAATGCGGGAGTGTTTCCTTTTCCCCACAACCTCTCCAGCATAAGTTGTCATCAGTGTTTTGATCTTGGCCATTCTTTCATGTGAAAGATGGCATCTCAGAGTTGTTTTGATTTGCATTTCTCTGATGACTAAGGACGTTGAATATTTCCTTAAGTGTCTTTCAGCCATTTTAGATTCCTCTGTTGAGAGTTCTCTGTTTAAGTCTGTACTCCACTTTTTCTTTGTTGGATTATATGTTCTTTTGATGACTAATTTCTTGTATATTTTACAGATCAGACCTCTGTCTGATGTGGGGTTAGTGAAGATCTTTTCCCATTCTGTAGGCTATCGTTTTGTCTTGTTGACCATGTCTTTTGCTTTACAGCAATTCTAAATTTTATTCTACTGTATGTATTGCATTGCAATAATCTATCCTGAGTTCTTAAATACTTCACATGTCTTACCTTACACATTTTAACAAAAGTAATAAATTGCTTAGAGAATTCCCACAATGATATATTAATATGTTTTAATCCAGAAAACAATCATGTGCCTGTTGAATGTTTTTCATGTGAGAGTATTCTAAGGCAAGAATAATTAGGTACATTAGAACTCGAAAAAGTTCTTTGCCTAATCATTTTTTGGTGTTTTATGTCTGTTTAAAATTGTAATTACCATTTAGACATTGCTTTTACTAAACGTATATAAAATATTTAAAATATAGCTGTTTAACATGTAATTGTGCAACAAAGATTTCTGAAATCTTCTTAACTTGGTTTATTTAAAGGTATTAGCCAGACCACAGCCTCATTGCTCTAGAAAGACCAACTCCTTTCTTTATGGCTGTACTGCAAAGCCCCACAATCTAACAAATTTTAATTTTTATTTTTAAATTGAGTTATTATTCTACACTCACAATATATTAAGTATCCTGGGATATGATTTCTCTACCAAAGATTTAAGCAACAGTCTTTAAAAACAATTTTAATTTTATTAATTGAAAATATTCACCTGTTGAATTAATTTGCCAGCAGAGAAGATCAATTTTTATGTCAGGGATTTAAACAACAAATGCATCATTACGGACAGTTTCATATTGATTTATCTAATTCAATGTGTTAAATTTAATTTTCAAAATTTCAAAAAATTATTCTGTTTTTATTCCAAGGTCATTTCTGACTTGGTAGTACTTTTCTTGGTTCTAAATTGGTTTGAATTACTACTTCCCTAACATGGGTTTTTTTAACATTTCTCTCTGTACTTGTGCCAATATTATTCTGACAAAAAAAAACATGAATTGTGTAAGCAGTACAATGGTTTAAAAATAGGATCTGTTAGGAGTTTGTTGGTCTGAACTTCTGACTTGTCAACAAATGAATATAAACTTACATCACTGGTTTCAGGAAGGGTGGAGGAGTTCTTTTTCATATCTAAAATCAGGAAAACTAAGTCAGGCTCTTCAACCCTGAGAGTTTTCCCTAAGGAGAATGTGCTGACATTTTCTTCACCTTTCTCACCTAATTGTGGAATATTCTTATGCATTTATCTTTGAATATTTTACAAAACATATTTTCCCACAAATCTCATTTTAAAAAGAACTCATTTGAACTTCTTTAAACCACAGAAGCTTGTATTTGGTAAACATGAGTTTTAGGATTTATATCAGATTTCTTGATGTTGTGATGAAATTCCAGAAAAAAAAGCAATTTTTAAGAAGAGAAATATGGCTTACAATTTGAGGGGTGAGTTCCACTACAACACTGAAGACACAGATGGAGGCAAAGGAAGCATACTGTTGAGATTGGGAGATAAAATCTCAATGCCCACATGAGACCTACTTTCTCTGGTGAGGCCCCACCTTCTAATGGTTCTGAAACTATTCATAACAGCAACAGGCAGGGACCAAGTGTTTAAACACATGGACATCTATGCTGATATTTTGTTTGTAATCTCAAAAATAAAGCTTGGCTGAAGATCAGAGTGTGGAGCTAGACACTAGCTGGCCACAGAAGCCAGGCAGTGCTGGCATACACTTTTAATCCCAGCAGTCAGAAGCAATGGAAGGTGAATCTCTATGAGTTAAAGGACACTATGGGCTATGAGATTGAACCAGTCTTAAAGAGAAACAGATCCAAGAGGTGTTGGCTCACACCTTTAATCCCAGTATTTAGGAGTCAGGTGTCTCTAATTCCAGAACTAGAGAGGTGTAAACAGGAAGGGATATGGCAGGGCAGAGAGAAGAAGATAAGGCAGGCAAAAGGAAGGAGGAGACAGGAGCTTATGATATTCCGAATGAGGATTTCTGGAGACAGGCTCTTTCCCGCTTTTGTCTGAAGTGGTAAAAGCTCTCTCTAATGGCTGTCTGCTCTGCTGCTTCTCTGATCTTTCAGCATTTCTCTTGACATCTGACTCCAGGATTTTATTATTAAGACCAGTTAGTATTTGCATTAAAATCTTCCTGAGACATTTCAAGTCCAAACCACAATGGGGAGTGGTGTGTGTGTGTGTGTGTGTGTGTGTGTGTGTGTGTGTGTATGTGTGAGCAGCTATGTGTTTGTGAGTATGTGCATTTGTAGTATTGAAAACCAAAATACAAATATTTATAGCCCAAATAATAAAATCCCAGAGACAGATATTGGGGTTCAAGTTGATTATCAGAAAAGCAAAGCAGCCAACCACTAGAGAGTTCTTACTTCTACCAAAGATCAGACAAATGGGTGATCCTTTCCTCAATGTGATTGCAAATTTCAGTGCTCTCCATCAAACCTCAGACTGCAAAGAGCTCTTGTCCCCTGCCTAACATACCTCTCTCTGCACAGCCATTATCACTCCTGTCTCCACCTTCCTAGTGCTGGCATAAAAGGCTTGTGACTCCGGAGTGCAGTGAGCACATTTGTGTGAGTTCTGTTTCTCTTTTTAGACAGATTCAATTTCGTGTACCTCAGTATGGCCTTGAGTCCTAGAATTTAAGATGTATGCCATCACTCCACGGCCTCTAATAGCTTAGCTCTTCATTCTGATATTCAGGCAAGCTATAATTATTAAAACACAAATAAAATACCACTATACAAATATATTCATATGCTAGAGAAGAGATGGAACTTTGAACTACATTCTCCCCTACCACTAGGAAAATGCAAACTTCTTCTTTAAAAAGTTTATTTATTTTTAAAATTATGTTGAAAGGTTGGAGTTAATGAGACAACATATAGAATGCTATTCATATTAATTTAGAAGACACGTACTGGGTCAGGCAAAATAACTCAGCAGGCAAAGGAGCTTGTGACCAAGGCTGGCCAACAATATGAAATAACTTCACATGCTATTAGGAGAGAACTGACTCCCACAAGTTATCCTCTTGACGGCCACATACATGCTGTGAGACATGTACCTCCCACTCCCTTAGAATAAATAAATATGAAGAATATTTTTAAAAAGAAAATTTATGTTATCCTCAGAGTGCAACTCTCTAGTGCAGGAAAGAAAAAAATCTGCTCAGAATATTTTAACACTTAATGGGACATCTTCTTTCATAATCATTGTGCTAACTACGTTATTTATTTTTAGTTCTTTTCAAAGCAAAAAGCTGTTTTTTAAGGTATTTGATCACTGGTGGGTGTCAACCCACTTGATTAACCCAGACACTCTTCAGCAAGTGCAGGGGCTGCTCTCACAACAGGCAATAGCAGGGACAGCTCTCACTGTCAGCAAGGGCAGGAGCTGCTCTCGTTCAGGCAAGTTCGGGGACAGCTCTACCTCCTGCTGTATAAGGACCAGAAGAAAGGAAGAAATAGGATCTTCCTCTCTCCCTCTTCTACTCTTTCTATATCTGTCATCTGTGTTTACTCTTCATGGAGGTGGTGACAAAGTCAAAAGGAGGTGGCAATTAGAATGAAGAGGAGTTTGATTATGTGACTGCTTATACACAATGGAATCAGAGAAGGAAAGTCTCTATTCTGGGCCAGCTGTCTTTAAATTGGCAATATGTAACTCTGATGACTGCACAGTGGGCCCATTCTGCATGAATTGGCCCAAATTAAGCTGTTTCTTCCTACTTAATATTTTTAACTACATTCTTAGTTTTTTAACTACTATATTTACTAATTCTTTGAGATACTCATACAGTATAATTCACTCATATTTACACCCATTCTCCTGATCAAGCTCAACCCTTACCAACTGACTCAACCTCAAGTTCTCTCTCTCTCTCTCATTTTATAATTTCTTAGTTTATTTATTTAAAACCCTTAATATACTCTTTCTAATTCTTTATTTTATTTTCTATTTCCCCTCTCTCTTTCCTCCTTAAATTCCTTTTATGTGCCCTTCAAGTTGATAGTCTCATTTTCTTTGATTATTATATTACATATACATACTGTGTATATGTTCAAAAATATAAATAACATCTTTTGAGTCTGTTTTTTTTTTTGGTAGTATGTACATGGTTTCAAAGCTACTATACTTCTATATTAGACAACCAACAATGGAGCTCACCTCTGAAAGACGTTATTTCTCTTTCTCCCAGGAGTGATTAATTGCCTGTGGTTTTTTGTCTGAATAGAACTAAAACTATTGTAAAGAGTCATTTCAACAGTTTTATTCTATTAAACTCACTTATTTTCAGCATTTAAAATATATTCATTTCTAAGTTACATAGGACTGAACTTATTTATTAGATAAGCCAATTTCATTGTTATAGATATCATGTACATATCACTTTACATAACATCTACAAGATCTGAAATCATATATTTAGGTGGTTTGTATTTCAGCATCTGACATTCAAGTATTAAACACTACAAAAGTGGAAAAGTTTCAGTATTAATTATTTTTTTCAAGTAAACTTTGAATCAAAAAGCAAAGTGAATATCAAAAGCAAAATGGATTATAAAATGCTATCTTGATTTTCAACAATTAGCTACTGTTATTCTCCTGAAAATATTTTTTTTTCAGAAAAATTAAACAGAAAGAGAAATAAAATTGTTTTGATATCAGTGTTGATGGATTATGTTCAATCCAAATCTCATCTAAAGGCAAAATGAAATGCAGAAGAAATGAAAATGCATCAATAATCAAAAATACTTGCTTAAAATATACATTTCTCTTCTAATACTGCCATTTATAAAGACTATCATTCACACTATAACAGAGTTTCAAATGCCTATACCTCAGAACATCAATGAAACAAAATGCTGCGAAGACAGATTTTTTATTGTTTATTATATAATACACATTATATATATAAATATTATATATAATGTTGCCCAATGCTTTTGTTCTTTTAAAAGTTTATGTAGAGATAGAAATACAGTATGAGAGTGAAAATTAGATTATAAATCATAAATTTTCAAAAAGAATAAGCTTGTTTACTATTTCAGTATACCTGTATGTATGGCTAACCTTAAGTTTAAGATCTGAAATTCTTGAACATGGAAACTTATGAACAGTTATATTAATTTCATATCTACTGAATATGTTCTGTTGTCTGAGGTTTCTGGCCTGCCCAGTTCCCGCAGTTGTTAAGTCCCAAAGAAACCACACAGAGGTCTACATTAATGATAAACTGATTGGCCCATTAGCTCAGGCTTCTTATTAACTCTTATAACTTACATTAGCACATTATTCTTATCTGTGTTAGCCACATAACTCAGTACCTTTTTATGTGGTATAGTCACATCTCGATTCTTCTGTGTCTGGACAGGACTACAGAGGGAGCTTCCCTCTCCCCAGAATTCTCCTGTTCTCATTGATCCTCCTCTACTTCCTGTCTGGTTGTCCAGCCTATATTTCCTGCCTGGATACTGGCCAATTGGTGTTTATTTAAAACATAATTGAAAGAATATAAACAATTGCCCCGCACCAATTTTCAACAAAAGTGTATCACTTTTCTTTCCTTAAGAGTATGACTTGAATTTACAAGATGAAATAAGTGAATGCTCATGAACCATGAACTTCTATTATTATACAAACTAGAACATTCTGTATGCTGTGTAAGTACATGATACACATAAGACACAAATGTGAATCTCAAACTTCAGGTATACTCTTTGTTAGTGTTTATCCCTAATACTTTTGCCTGAATTTTTGTGACCAGTTATCCATAGGATGGTTTGGACCATGCTACAGCTCTCAGTAAGGGTTAGGATAACTTCTGCAGCTGAAATTATAAGAATCTAACCTGGGTATTGAGAACTAGTGTTGTTCTTTTGACAATATTTGAGATATAATTATCTAGACCAGTCGAAAACATCTTTGGTGTTGTCAGAGTTAACAAGAACAAACAGAGAATTTGGAGAGGTCAAAGTATCTCACTGTCAACACACAGCCATTAAAAAATGTATCCATACTCATTCTATTACATATGTATGGTGTAATCTTCTGGGGGAAAAGTCGCAATATGTGATATAGCAATGAAGAGAACATTAAAACGTTAGTGAAGATCAAGATGTCAGTCACTGAATCAAACATTTAAGAGATGTCTAGAAGTACAAAATGAGACAGCTTTTTATTTCATTACAAATATTTTTAAAATTATCTTGTTTTTGAAAGTAAACAAGGTCATTAATATTAATATGTAGTGTTATTTTAAGTAAATTGATAAATATATTTGCGTCATGAATTATTAAATAATAAAGTGCTTACTCACTGGCCATTTGAATAATCCAAAAAGCTTTAAAATACTTTTCCTAGAGAATTTTTATTAAAGATTCAAAATTAACTGTTATAGAGTAAATATTTAAAGCCAATATCCATGAGAGGAAAAAACAAAAGAAAGATAATTCTCAAAATAGTGAATACTAAATATTAACAATAAATGACTTTCACAGGTGATCAGAATATCAATACACACACACACACGCACACACACGCATACACACACACATACTGATACTCTCAACCTCATTTATCCTGACAGGCATAACCAGGGTGACATATCTTTCTTCCTGGAATATGACTGAATTAACAGACTTCATTTGCATTGAAAAGGCCATGAAATGTCATTTTAAGACATCAGAATGACAAGTGTTTTCTCTGAAGAAGGTTTTTTTTATTTGGTTTTAAGCAATTTTAACAAAATTTCAAAGTGCAAGTTTTAAATTATCTATGATGTATTATACTATGTTTTTGAAGTTCAATAGTCTGTATATCTATACTTAAAAAATATTTACTTACACACAATAAAAATAATGTTACTGGCATATAGGCATGCTTTAAGCTCTATTAAAAAGTTTGTATTCTTGTAGAAAAACAGTAAATATTTGTTTTCTTACAAAAATTTAAAGATTTTCATTCAAGTTTTTAATCTCTAGTAGTAGTAATATTAATATTATTAGGTTTAAATAAATATATACATTAGGTTTAAATTTTGTTTTTTTCTTAGACTGAGTGTTGTCACTATATATTCCAGGCTACCTTCAAATTTTTATATTTTTTGTATTTTTATTTTGTATATGCATTTATATATTGTATTTTATATTGCATATTTATATTTTTTACCTCAAGTTCTGAGAATACAGTCACCCAGACTACATCATACTTCAAAAGTCTCGAAAAATCAAAAAAAAAAAGCATTTAAGTTAAATCAAATCACTTGTCCTAGGGTCAAATATATAGTGTCTTTAGCAATAGTATCTTGGCCAAAGAACACGGAGAAGTTAAGCTAATATTGAACTGGAAACGTCATCGTTATTGGCAACCTTTCATAGTGCCAGAAAGTTCTATTCATGTTACAGAAGGGAGAGAAGGAATTCTTGTCTTACCTGGCTCTGAACCTTGCAGGTTAAAAAAAAAAACTATTGGCCATTAAGACATGCATACTGTCTCAAAAATTAAGAAACTGTCATAGTGGTAACCACAAGTCTGACTGAATTTAAGATCTCCTACTCAAGAAGGAAATTAAATGAAGTGTCAAGACACAATGGTTCAATTTCAACTGTAACAATCACGAATTTTTACAATAGCAAAGTTAAGGAGGAAAACAGAATAAGATTGTCAAATATCTATGTACTTACAATAATGTCTGGATATAACATTTGTACAAACCCAACTTCACCAAATATCAGTAAAAAAATCACTGAAATTCCCTTCTGAAATACTTAGGTGTTGAATTGTTGTTACCTCCCTTCAAATAAAGAATGTTTAGCTTTACTTGGAGGAAAACCAAAACCAAAACAAAACAAAAAAATACATCTGCTGAGTTGAAAAAAGTTACATAATACACAATCAGGTTTCACAAATCATTTATATATTTGTATACAACCATCTGAAAATATGATTAAGACAGAAATTAACTATGAAAGAATCAATTACAAAACAAATCACAACGTTTTGCCAAAAAAATGTTAAACAGCTGCTGTTAAAGTTATAAAACACTACTATTGCAAAAAAGTCAAGCATACACAAATATAAACTTGAAAATATACAAATATTCACTTGAAAAAATTGTCCACATAAGTAGTCAGCACAGAAAGCACATAGAAATCACAAGATGACACAGTATCACACTATTAGGTAACAATAATAATAAAGACCATAAAATTAGCTTTGTTAAAGACATGTTTTGGAAGGCCCTTTTACTTAAGTTTGCAGTCCACCATGTCTGGACAACTCTCTGAACTTGGGACAAAATGCAGAACCCCTCTCTTGCAACAGGACCTCTTTCTATCTGTCTGACCTTGTCTGGAAGCTATCCCTAAGCCTGAATGTCCAAACTTTCTAAAGCATTGAGATAGGGCAATAGTGCAAGCACAAATAACCACATACAAACTCATAATGAGTAAGCAAAATTGGCCAAGACAGCCTGTCTGATGAATGTCTGCCCCCAAAATTATTCATTATCACAAGGTAGAGTTTATGAGGCCCATTAGAATAAAGAGAGTGTTTGGAATAACTACATTAATCACCACAGCTTGTGGTAGGAGGAGGAGCAGTTAATATGGCCTCTCTTATTCAAACAGTAGCCTTGGCCAATGCTTTAAACACAGCCATAGAACAATCAGCTGCAGCCCTCAGCACACAACAGTTAATTAATGCTCACTTTCATACTGCCATTATAAATTTACAACAACAAATTGATTTATTAGATGAAATAATACAAATGTTTCAGTATTTGGAAAGGACCAATAGTGATCCTCAATTTCAATCCTTTTGCTTAACTCCATATCGATTTTCTAGCATGTGCTTGGCCAGAAGGCAACTAAGAGATAGCCTATTGGAACCATGAAATCAAAAGTTTGATAACCCTATACAGTTTATAATACATTCTTTGGCCACATATGGGATCACATAAAATCCCGGATAGACCCCTCTAAACTTGTTGCATAGTGTCTTATGAGAAGGCAAGTGGTGGCGCTAATATTTTTGCTTAAGTGTCTCCTACAGTGAAGATCCTGACAAAAGCAGCTGAACAAGGCAACTCCAGGTGTTAATGGTTATGGAGTGCTAGACCGAAACCTCCAAGGGAGGTGGTTCCTGCTTGGCTAATTTAAAGCCCAGTTCTCCTAAAAGTCTCTCCTTTCTTCTGACTTCTTGGGACCTTCTGGGAACCCAACCCTTTGAGGACTGGAAGTCATAGATAAGTATGAGGCTCTCTGGCAGGCTATCCTAAGACATGCACAGCCCAAAATGCTGGAGATTCCCCAAACTGGGGTTAGGTTATGATAATCCATTACTCCCACTAGATCACACAATAAAAAAAAAATAAAATAAAAAGAGTTGAGGCAGGGCAATAGAGGAAACACAAGCAAGCACTTTCAAACTCACAATGAGTAAACAAAATGGGTCAAGACAACCTATCTGCAGACAAAAAGCATAGGGTAACTGATGGTTTGTGCTCCTAGCCAATCACAACACATCAGAAGTGACCACCAATTTCAAAAAGGCCAACCAGAAATATTCCTGCTGCAACTTATTTTCCCTAACCTGTTTACAATAAAGAGTTTCCATACTGGAATCTCCTGGAGTCTGTGCCATTTCCTCTATGTCTTCTCACCTTCGACCCCTTGGGAAATGGGGACTTCAAAACAGAGAGTAGCAACAAGCCTGAAAAAACTACAAAGCATGATCTTTGATACAGATCACAGCAGATGTTCTCCCTGAAAGCCCACATGATGATTGTGCTCCAGCTCTATGATAGGACTAGGCGTGGAAAGACAAGTTAGATGATGGCCCAGCCACTATCTCCATCCTGTGTATGTCCCCTCACTCTAAAAGAAAAATGAACTGTAGCACTGAAACTGTCTCCTAGGAAAGCTTTTTCCATATTACCCACAACCATCTGAATTATTTTCCCCATTGCTCTTTCCTCCTCCGTCAGGGTCCAGTGGTCAGTGATCCTCCAGGAGAAAGTAACCCACAGATATGGAGAAATTAGAGCCCTAAATACAATGCTAATGGTTTTATAAAATATGGAAAACACCTTGGAGTAGAATCCGGAGCCTCTACATTGTTAAACCTAGTTAGCAATAGTTCAGCAATTTTGCTTCTAGATGTATAAGCAACAAAAATGAAAATATATCATATACACAAAAACTAAAATGTTCAAGTCCATAGTGATTTAAATCATAGACATCAGAAAGTACAAACAAACTAAATGGTCACAAATGAGTAAGTACCAGGAAATCAAAGAGAAAAGTATTGTTTGTCAAATACCATAAATGATGTAAGCATGTGATACATTATATTACATCTTGAAAGCATTATGCTAAATTGAAGACCACAGACTAAATCTAGAGCCCAAATATTTATGTCTGCAATTTTTATTTTTCAGTTTTTTTGAGACAGCGTTTCTCCACAGCTTTGGAACCTGTCCTGGAACTAGCTTGTGTAGACCAGCTAGCCTTGAACTCACATAGATCCATCTGCCTCTGCCTCCCAAGTGCTGGGATTAAATGAGTGTACCACCACAGTCAGGCATGCTTGCAATCTTCTTTTGTGGGATACAGAGTTAAAAGGATTCCATATTCAAAATTAACATGGGGTGCATAGTAAACTCCAGGCTATTCTGGGCTTTTCAGCAGTACCCCGTCTCAAAATACCACACATAGATAAACATCAAATGGGAATATTCAGTGTAAACAGACGACAAAACTAACAAAATTACAGAAATGGAAAGTAGTTAATTGGCTCCCTAAACTGTAAGAATTGGGTTACAATGAGAAATACTAGTAATGGCTATGGCATTTATTTGGGGAATGTGGAAACATTTTAAGTTGGTCTGAGAATTTTTTATGTGACTATGATAGTAAAATTTGTTTTAAAAATGCAAGCATGTAAATATGCTTGGAGATAGTTTCCGAATAACCAGTTGGGGTCTGCCCTGAGATCATATACATACAGGCAATGAGTAGATTATAAACTGAGTAGACTCTATTTACGTATTTTGGAGTGTCTCATGTGTGTGTGTTTAATACAATAGTTAAAAAAATAGGCTATGGCCGGCGGTGGTGGCGCATGCCTTTAATCCCAGCACTCGGGAGGCAGAGGCAGGAGGATCTCAGTGAGTTCGAGGCCAGCCTGGTCTACAAGAGCTAGTTCCAGGACAGGAACCAAAAAGCTACAAAGAAACCCTGTCTCAAAAATAAAAAAAAAAATAGGCTATGAATTTGAGAGAGAGAGAGAGAGAGAGAAAGGGACTGCGAGGGAGTGGTTGGAGGAAGCAACAGTAAGGAGGGAATGATGTAATTATATTATAATTTCAAAATAAAAATGGCTTTTAAGAATATTTTATGGAAAAAGTGAATCCAGTAACTGCTTAAAAGGGAATCAATTTTTCTGAAAATGATAATTTAGTATTCAAAAACAAAGAAACAAACAATATATTAAATCATATTAGCCATATAATTTACCCAGATAAATAAAACCCAAGCAGTCAAACCCATAATTGCCATCATAAATAACTTTCTTGTTTTATGAGTTTTGTGACAATTCCAAAAAAATTACAGAAAGTCCTATTTATTTGTTAATCTTTATTAATAAGAACTGAAAGGGGTGTTGTTATGAATAACAGAACTCTATGGATTTAGTGCTATCTAATTTAAATACCAGAAATGAATCAACCATGGTTCCAGTTTGGGACAGTAACATTTGATTCAGCAATTCATAATATGTTCTAATATATAGTAATTAATGATAAAATTTTAAGTGTTGTATTTCATATAATTATATGAATAAGCATGCACCTGTGATGATAACAGAATATAGATACCAGGACCTTGCAAACCAGAGTTCTAATTCCTGTCTTTGGTCAGGAATGCCAGAAATGTTTTGGCCGGAGAATCTGACTCTTAACTTGGCTTTAGTTCTGCCCTAGCTACAGTCCAGACATGACGGAAATATCCTGTCCAGTGCTACTCTTTGTATCACAAGCTAAACCCCATCCCTGAAATAGAAAGATGCACGGGCACTGCACAGGAGGACCAGCTGGCACCTACCTTTAAAATAAAGCTCACCTTAGGTTGGACAGTCTCATTCACACTGTGAGGGCCACACTCACCCCCATATCAGTTGTAATAATTGGCAAGCAAAGAAGTTCTAATTAACTAAAATCACATATAATCACCCATTGAATCAAAAGTAGTTCATAACGAGTGATGTGGCCAGCTAATTTATGGAAAGTTTAGCACTTCAGGTATTAATAAGGTTTCTTCAAATCAGTATTCAACTAGGTAACAGTGTGGTATTTAAGGTTCGTGATATAACAATTAACTACATTAACTTTACTTGGTTTTCTTTTATAAAATGACATCACAGAATATATCTTCAGTGCTATGATGGAGGAAGGTCATTGGCTAATAAAGGAACTGCGTTGGCCCATTTTATTGGTTGGAAGATAGGTGGGAGGAGTAGGCAGAACAGGATACTGGGAGGAAGAGGAAGTAAGCTCAGACTCGACAGCTCTCCTCTCAGGAGCAGATGCCTCAGAGAGATGCCATGCTCAGCTCTCCCGAGCAGACGCATGCGATGAAGCAAGCCGCCAGGTTAGACATGCTGAATCTTTCCTGGTAAGACCGGTGCTCACAGATTAGAGATGGGTTGATCGGGATGTGAGAATTAGCCTGTAAGTGCTAGAGCTTTTTTTTTTTTTAAAGTGCCAAGCAGTGTTTAAATGAATACAGTTTGTGTGTTGTTATTTCAGAGCATAAGATAGCCGAGCAGGCAGCCGGGGTGCTGGGGACGCAGCCCCACCGCTCATATTACTACAGTGTTAATTAGTTTCAAATTCTAATTGAATATCACAATAAATTTCCACCAATACTTGTTTACTTAAAATTACAACTCAAAATTCCTGAATAGTTTATAGTTTATTAAAGAATTCAACGAGGGATAGATGGATGCTTAGTGCTTAACAGCACTTACTATGGAGTCATGAGGAACAGAGGACAAATCCTAATGCCCAAGATTCAAGCCTGCAAAATGCCTATACTCCAGCCCTAAGAGCCTGAACCCCTCACTTGGCCTCCATGCTTACAAGCAAACACCTGCACACAAACAGGTGCCTATCCTCACAAACATACACTGAAATAAATAGATGAATGAACAGATTTTAAATATGAGAAAACTGATGTTCAAAAGCATTTAATCTACTACTTCATTTTTCTGAATTGATGATATATGGCAATATGAATGAAGCAATAAAAACTACATATTTAATTAATGTAAACAAATTTATCATGAAAATAGGTTCGCTAAATAGAGCAAAAAGAGTAAATATAAATCACAACAGTGTTTATTGAAGGAAAACCCAGAAAGCAAGGACATGATGAGGGAAAGCCTATGAGCACAGGGCTTATGAAACTCTAGGCTGCAGTTCTGGTGAACTCAAACAGATGGCTGCGTGTGACAATGTAGGCCCTCAGGAACAAGTAACACTAATTTTCAAAGTGGAGGGAACATCTGGATCATCATGTAAAATCTCTTCCTTTTCTTAGAGTTTTACAAACTGAAAAAAAAAAATAAAGTCCTGCTCTGTATTCCGGTAATGATTCCCTAACGTTCCTGGCACTGATGTCTACTTGCTTACCATTGAGCTGATCCTAGATACCATATCATGTTCAGAGGATGCAACTTCCAAAATGAAACATGATAAGATAAAAAAGTAGATTATTGAATCTCCTTTTAAAAAACAACTAGTAGTTTTAAACATCTTACATTGGATTGGACTTTTATATATTGTATATGGATTTTGTATTCTGAGATTAATTTTTTAGAACATACTGTACAGGCATTTGTAATCTTATTCAAAGTATTGTAACTGTATAACTCAATTAACAATGTATTTCAAATTTCTAGTCGTTGCAAATTACTATTATCAATCTTTTAGGATAATAATAAAATGCAGGTTCTTCTTTTTTATGACAGTGAGACATATCTGTTCCTGGCAGCACCAATATAATTTCAGAGAAGATAATGGCCACTGTAGAAACGCCACATGGAGTTTAATTTCTCTGTGGCAAAAGTAAGTCAATGGGCAAGAAAATTCCCCTGCCTCAACTGCTGACAATATACTCTCCTAATTGGACAAACAGAACATAAAAGAAAATGATTGTCAAACATTGTTGATACAAGGAGAGACTGCCCTTCAAATATCCTGCTTCACAGAAAAGTCTTTTGAATATGCTAAATTTATAGGCCAAAGAAAGATTTCCCCAAAGTTGCAGAGGAACTTTAGGTGATTGTCCAGGCAACCAGCTGTTTCTGTCATTACAATTATTGGAAGTTGCTTGCTCATACTCCCTGCTTACTCGGTTAGTATTATTTCCTTCTTGGGTCTCTGAGAGAGTTGAAGATTAGATAATTATATAGTTATTGTTTCCTTGTTTACCTGATGCAGAAAGGAAGTTATGATAGAAAGTAAATTAGGTACAAGATTTTGGACTCACCCAGATAGAATAGATAAGGAACATTTTCTCTAAATTGGCCAAATATAAATGGATTAGACACTGTTGATATATTTTTGCCTGTACATATTATATATAGTTATTGTACTTACTATATATAGTTTGCTTGAATATATTGTATACAGTTATTGTACTTATTGTATATAGTTTTCTTATATTAGTTATAGTCTTTTTTATTTATACAAAAGGAGAAACATAGTGATATTTTCTTTATGTTCTAATAAATAAAGCTTGCTGAATATCAAAACAATGAAGCTAAGCCACTAAAGGTCAAGCAGTGTTGGCACACACCTTCTGTCCCAGGATTTCTAGGAGTAGCAAACCAATGATTTTGTCCAGCTTGAGGCCAGGGCCACAGGAGGAAGCCCACCTCTGACACTGTCTGGAGTGCCAGGACCCAGAATGTGGACAACCCAGAGACCTAGGATAGAACCGAAGAGGAACAGCAACAACAAAAACGTAATTAAATAATTCTTAATATTTTCCTATACTCATAGAGTGCTTCCTAGCACAGCTGCCACCAGGAAGGTTGCATCTAGCAGCTAACAGAAAGGGAGGCAGAAACTCCCATCCGAACATTAGGTGAACCTTGGGGAATCCTGCCAAAGCGGGAAGGAAGAATTATATGTGTCTGAGGTACTAAGGACATCACAAGAAAGCCCACAGAATCAACTATCCTGGGATCACAGCATCTCACAGTGACTGGACAGACAACCAAGGAGCATGCATGGAACTGATATAGGCCCTCTGCATATATGTTATAATTGTGTGGCTTGATCTTCTGGGACTCCCAGAATTGTGTGGCAGCAGGGTCTGTCTCTGACTCTTTTGCTGGCTTTTGAGACCCTTATTCTCATACTGGGTTGCCATGCCCAAGCAACAACTTGATATACCGTGTTTTGTTGGGATCCTTGGGAGTCCTGATCTCCTCTGAAAAAAATAATGGAGAAGTAGATAGGGGTAGGATAAGGGGAGATGAAGAAAGGGGCTGGTAGTAGGGGGTAGTAGAGTCGGGCTGTAAATTATGTAAATGCATAAATAAATATTTAAACAATTTAGGTTACAGTAATCGCCAGATAGTACTTAAATTATTCTGAAACACATACAAATGCACGACACACACACACACACACACACACACACACACACACAAACACACATTTAGATTTTAGGGATGTCTTAATATAATCATCTTGGCAGGAGTGAAGTAATTCTAAAGAGCCATATTCATGTCTCCTCCCTTTAGCTATTAGACTATTGAAACAGTAGTCCACATGGAAATGAAAATTACCACCAAAAGATTCTCAGAAAGCCTGGGCAGTCTGACACCCTTTTTATGCAGGACTTATATTAATACATTTGAAATTATATAGATGACATTTTTTCTAGCACATAAAATTATTAGTTAAAATAAATATTAATAACTAATATGTGCTAGAACAAAAAGAAATACATGATAGGAATCTAAAAATTTATGAGCACCAAATAGCATGAAGGAATACTGGGATTTTTCTCTGACTAATAGATTCATGCAGAGAAAATTGCAGTAATTTGTACGCTGTGGGCTCCCTGCAGGTCCTTGCTGACTCATTGACTAACAGGTCGACTAATTTAGGTTTAACATCTTTTCTGTTCATCCTTTAATAGCATTGTGAGGAAAAATTACGGAAGGCCAAAAGGCAGTCAACAAGGGAGAGAAATGATCTGTTAATAATCTACTGCATTAGAGAAATCTTAATACTAGAAAAAGATATGGACCCAAGATTTCACATTTTAATATGGCCAAACACTGAGTTTAAGATTTAATGTATGAAGTAGTCTGAATAATTCTGTATAAATATAATCAAATAACTATATCTGGATAAAAACAAATGAAAATAACTGTATCATTTTAGAACAAATTTAATTTCTTCAGAAAGTATTTAATTTTAGAACTGCAATAGATATATTATAATGCTGCAGATAAAGGTATAAAAAAACCATTGGAAGGCCGGGCGGTGGTGGCGCATGCCTTTAATCCCAGCACTTGGGAGGCAGAGGCTGGCGGATCTCTGTGAGTTCGAGGCCAGCCTGGTCTACAAGAGCTAGCTCCAGGACAGGAACCAAAAGCTACGGAGAAACCCTGTCTCGAAAAACTAAAAAAAAAAAAAAAAAAATTGAAAAACTAATGGTTATTATTTTAAAGTCTGCCCTGAAAAAGACTATGTATTAAAGTACAAAGTTTGTACAAACTATATAAGACTATGTATCAAAGTACAAAGTTTATACAAACTATATAGTTACTTTGTGGAAATAAATTAAATTTCAGGGAATAATATTAATGTTTTTATTTCAAAATAAATATTTGGATTACTAATAAAACATCCAAAAATAATGTTGCATTGAGCAGTGTTGACTGTGGTTCCTATCCCACCATGTCCCTCAGTAGTTTAGCTCCAAGAAATCACACAGAGATCTACATTAATCATAAACTGATTGGCCCATTCGCTCAGCTTCTTATTAACTCTTATAACGTATCCCATTATTCTCATCTATGTTACCCATGTGGCTTGGTACCCTTTTCAGCGAGGCACTCACATCTTGCTTCTTCTGTGGCACATCACATTGTGCCTCTTCCCAGAATTCTCCTGTTCTCATTGACCCACCTCTACTTCCTGTCTAGTTGTCCCTTCTATACTTCCTGCCTGGCTCCTGGCCAATCAGCGTTTATTTAAAATATAATTGACAGAATACAGACCATGTTCCCACATAGGAGTGTGCAAAATAACATTCCAAAGACTGTTTTAGTCTAAGCAAAAATTGGGAAATTTGCTCACAAAATTGGATTGCAATTCTAATATGCAATGACAACAGCTTCTAGGTCCAAGCCAGTTTGGAAAAAATTTGCGTGTAGAGGTGAAAATGTAAAGAGCAGCCATTATTTGCAAGGTCACGCTTATCACCATGTGAAGAACAGAAGTGCTTACTTGTTGGACTTGGCCTCACTAGTTCTAAGACATGCTAACTGCCAAGACTCCATGTGTTATCAGACTAATTAGATGAACCAGCACTGAGGCAGCAAATGAGAGCAATTCCAGCAGCCTTGAAATGTCAGAATTCCTTATTAGACAGAGTTGATTAACAAGAAAAACAAACTTGATATTGGGAAAGACAGCTCTAAAAGTGATACACTTTTCATTGCAGTGACAGGAGAAATGTGCAGGTGAACTGGCTATGAATTTTGATTATGCCATTTTAATTCTCTATAAGATTATTGTCTCAGTAATAACTAAACTTGTGGATCATGACTTGAAATGCATATTTTTTATGACTATATAAACCTCTGACTAAGCTGTGTCCCATGGGAGGCTTTATGATCCTGCTACGACATAATTTCTCAATCCCTGTAGTCATAACAATTGTCCAGTTTTTTTGTGCTAACTTAAAAAATATGTACATGGTTTGAAAATATATAATTTATATGAAATTTATATTGAAAATATATAAAATATATGATTACATAAATTTTATCCACTAATAGGTACTTAAGAATATATGCGCACATAAATATAATTCTTTGCTTTAGATACTGTAGGAGCTTCTAGCTTCCCGGAGACTTTCCAATTGAGAGTAGAAAATGAATTGAATTGGATTCTAAACACGCTTGACCACAGAATCTTCTGTGTATGGAGAGTTTGCAGTATTAGTAGTTAGTTCTTGTTTGGATATGCTGCTCTACTGTTCAGATGAGGGAGAGGAATCATTTGTGTGTTGATTGCATATGAAGAGAAAGAGCTCTACCAATTTCATACTTCATAGCAGATACCGGACCTGCTACTATTGGCTGTTATTTATTCCTTTTTACCACACTCACAGGTCATCTTTGTTTTTCTATGTATATCTTATTACAATGTTTATTACATGTTATGTAAAATAATATAAAATAACATGTTTTCTTAATACAAAAATATTTAATATTAACCACTGTTCTTTTCTTTCCTTCTTTCATTTTTTAGTGCAACAGGTTTATTGGGGGTGAAGGGTGGTGGAGAGTGAAAGAGTGAACGGCCTTGTGGCCTAGTTTGTTGTTCTTAGTTAATAGCATAGAATCTGAACTTTTGGTGGTCATTAGTCACCTAGAAAGAAAAGCAGTTGTGATATTTAATGAGCATTTGACTAAAGAACAGGTTTTCTTAAAGACTCTCTATGCACTTTTAGGGATCCTGTGTAGTTCAGCCTGACTTTGCAAGGATATTTTTCTCTAGATGTAAAGGAGAGAAAGAGGGTACCTTCTTTTTTATAAAAATACATTATCAAAAAGTTATTCTCAATAAAGTGATCAAACCACAGAAAGGATTTTAAATATATATGTACTATAAAGCTGTTGAAATGGCGAGTCGATTCTTTTCATCTGCCCTCCCATTATATCGTGTTATCTTATTATTTATCATTTCATTATAGCAGACAAAGTGCTTGGTGATGATGTACATAAATAGTTGGGCAGACAGAAAGCAGTACTCTGATTATTGATTTTATGATATTAGTTTAAACTAGATTTTTCCGTCATAACATAGCTCTGTTAATTGAAACATGGAGATAGGAAAGTCAATTTGATCAGGGGTTATTAAAGGTAATACATGAAATCAATTTTCTCATGTAATTAATTATGCTTTAATTTTGTCTCAAATAAAATTGACTCCTATGTACAAGTCAATAAGGACTAACTTTTCTAAAATTCAAATGATCATTTAGGTATTTTCATTTTGTAAACTATCTTATAAATATATATACATAGTACATACATATAAGATTCATCATTGGAGAGGACACACATTCAAAACTGTTGACCTAGGAGGGTGAAGCTCCTGCATTTTTAGAGTCTTAAGCTCCAAGGCCTTCAATAAGCTGTGGTCACCCAGAGTACCAGTATGTACACAGAAAATTGTGTGTTTTAACCCCCCCCAATACAAACACACAGGACACAGGTGTACATGATAGTAACTTTGGACTTTCCTGCATAAGGGACCATTCTAAATTCCATTTATAACTCTAGCTACTATTTCTTTGGAAAAGAATTATATGAAATTTGTTTAGAGGTGATTTTGAGATGGAACACAGGTTAGCATATCTGTAAAAGGGAAAAATCATTTGGTTTTCAATCCAACTTACAATTCAGGTACTGATTTTTTTTCTGGCTGTTTTTCAGATTCTCCAAGTTTCATAGACTTGAAGGAAACATAACTGATACTCTGGCATCTTTTGTGCGTACCAGTAACTCACCTTTGGTTCATATTACTGAGTTTTTCAAGATCAGTTAAAAGAAGCAGTTTTAGACAAATTCTACACTTGTAGTAGAGGTAGATTAGAAAATACTGTCCCTGATTAAGGTTATAATGGTCATAGAAACTTATATGTCCCAGAAGAAAACAAAGTTGTGTTTGGTTCCCAAAAGCCCTTTCTCATATGACTGGTTAAGATTTAGAGAAAACCCCAGGACTACCGAATCAATAAGATTACAAAAGAGAAATCTGAATGTTTCCCATCCTCCATCTCCACAGCAGAGATAAAATGATAAGCCTTTCCTTTTCTATATAAAAGTTTTTTTTATTTCTTCTTATTTATTGTATTCTTTTCCTATTTTATATTTTCTTATTTTTCTACTTCTCTCACTTTATTATAGCAAAGCATAATAATATTTATAAATATAATGGCTAAACTATACTCACAGCATGTTCTAAATGGAAAGCCTTGTCTATTAATTCAGCATAGTGCTGGGGATATAGCACTAAAACAAAATAAAATCAAAAGGTTTATATATTAGAAATTAAGAACCAAAAGCATCCCTGATAACAGATGAAAATTAGCATACATAAAACATTGCAAAGATCCTTTGATCTTTGATATAAAATAAAACAGTAATTCAGCAAAATATGATACAAAATCAAGAATTGGAAAAGTTAAACTGAAAACAGTTCCAAGCAAAGGTCAGTTGCCTGCATTTCAGCTATGATGTGATTCTCATTGGCAGAAGTCTTGAGCAAACGTCCTGATAAGACAATCATTTGTTGTTCAACCTCAGAAACTTAGTTGTGTGAATCATTCTTGAAGGTATTTATACAAAATATTCAGTCATAACAATTTAATTAAGGCATATGAATTCCACCTGATTATAGATAACAATGTGTCTAAGATAGATACATTGACACTCATTTATCAAAAAATTATAAAGGGGAATGATAAGGCTCAGATTTAGGAGCACTAGCTGATCTTCTAGAGGATTACATTTTGATTACCAAAATGCACCTGGATCACTGCATCTAAATTGGTGAGAGAGTATAGATATAGAGTATTCTCCTCTGAATTAAAATTTAATATATAAGTAAGGTCCCTATACAGTATACAAACAAATTGCCAAACCGGTTTTTGGGAGCTTGTACAGAGCGCTGACTCATGCTAACTAAAGGAGTATTGAAACTGACAGGGCAGATGGTGCTGAAGGCATTAAATAAATTAAAGCATAGGTAGACTAGCTTGAGTGTGTGATGCACACCTAATGATTATGCTTGACTGGAGACGCAATTCTGTTCAGCAAATTCTTAAGACATGTACCACGAAAGTGGTCATCAATTAGTTTGGTGAAAATCCTAGTGATGGGAAACCTCTGTGGACCAGGCAGTCATAAACAATGTTAGGGAAGTTGACTCCATGATAGCCGTTCCAATTTATCAACTAATAATGATGGAACTCAGGTAGCAGATCTTAACTTCTAATGATAATAGATTGCAAGGTGTCAGTGATGGTGATAGAGTTGAAGTTAATTAATAGAGAGCAATGAAAACAAGGAGAAACTTTGTTCATTGGATCAAGCCAAGTACACAGTAACCAAGGACATTACCGCTCAGTCTAGGTAATAGAAATGTAAAAGGAAATGGCCAGTTTTGTGGCTGGAATGTCAAGATCCATTGTGTATTTCTGAGATAGTGATCATAGGTAAATCGATTAACTGAACTAGTATTAAGGCATAGTGAGAAATGGGTCCTCAGAATACTATGACAATCTCTTACTGCAATGACATCTTCAGTTTTTCCTCAGTGAGAACTTCAATCATTTATTCAACTGACCCTGAACAGGGGAATGAGAAACGAACAACATTTTAAGAACTATTAAACTTTTAGTCAAATTTATATTGATGTGAAGCATCCCAGAGTGTCATCATAATTATGTAATTTGGGAGTGTGTAGAAGCATGAGAATAGATGTAGTTTAAATACCATAAACCCCAAAGATATAGGGGTCTTTTTCCAGGCCACAGATATTTAAAGGAAAGAAGCAGATTGTAGGTGGCTGAGGTCACCTGGTATGGAGGGTTAGCCATGTTTTAGTAGATAAGAGAGAACGAAAGTCTCTGGACCATCTTCTCTATTTGAATAATTTAATGATTTTTAAATCAAATCATATGCTATCTTAATAAGAAATAATAGCTTGTATTGCTTTTAAGTTCATACCTTTAAAAGGGATATTTTTCCATATACTTCTATGAATTTTCAATCTCTTAGTTGATGACAAGTTCTCTTTCATCTCAATTAGTAATCTCAACTTTAGCAGAGTATCTTAAGTAGTATACTTCTTAGGGGAAATTCAGATAGACTTTGGAATATGTTATAGATTTACAAAGTGTGTTATTTATACCTCCATCAATAAGAATGAGCATGAACAGTTTCCATTTATGTGGGCTGGATTACAATATATATTATTTTCTTATTCAAATCTGTGTGGGTTACCCTTCTCTAAACTGTATCATAATAATATTGTCAGTCAGAAGAAATTAGCAAAAACTATAAATTTATGGGACACAATAAAATCAGTATTTACCCTAATACTTGGAAGAAATTGTAAGAACCCTGGGCCCATAGCAGCCATAATTATTTAGAGATTAAGTGAGTTGGATACATTGTATATCATGTGTCAATGACGAGTCATTTCCTCTCACACGTCCATGTGTGGAAGCAGGCAGAAATAATGCCTCAGAGACACTTATAGATACTGAAGTTTTATACTTCACATATACAGATATCATGATACAAAGTGCTAATTATATAAATGATGTACAAGATGTGTTACTTTTGTTTTAGAAGATTCAGGGTGTATTAAAACTACACTTATCAAACAAACTGTATAACATGATGGACGACATGTCACTAAAATCATGAAAAAATTATATGACATCATATGGGACTTAATGGGAAATTCAAAAACAGAGTGACTGATAGGAGGATTGGTGTACTTAAGATTTTGATCAATGCCATCTCACTGGCAAATACCAAAACAGGTAATCAGTGACTCATTCACAGAACATGCTCAGCTATCAGGCCTCAGAACCCGTGGACAATAAGCCATGCAAGCCTTGCTTCCTTGTCTGAAGATTATCATACATATTCTATAGGATTTGTCTATCACATGATGTGGTGAGGAAAACATGATATAAATGCATTATCCAGTACAATGTGAACACTTTTTAGTATCACAATCAAAACCCCGATTAAAAATCTCACTTATTATTATTACTGCCTGAATTCTTTGTCTTCAGTTTCAATCTAGGAGCACTTGGTGGTGTCTATGATTAGTGGAAAAACAAGAAAAATATGAGTTGACTTCATAAATGACTTGACTTGATGCATCCTTACTTGCTAATAAGTACTGCTTGTGCATCAGATCACGACTATTATGTCTTCATTTGGAATGCTTACTTATTTGATTTCTGTGGCTAAAAGGTAACTTGAGGAAATATAAATCAAATCTTTTGTATAATTACCACTTAGAAAATTAATTTAACAAATGAAGCTCAATGGTTTTTTCATAAGCATGTAGATGAACCTATGTTAAAGGATATTAATAGTGAAGACACTTGATTATCATGACTCTGACCAGATTTCTTTATTTAGCTTCCAGAATAACGTTATTCATCATGGAGTCCAGATATATACATGATGTGATGCTGGTTTCCTTTTTTTCACATTTCTCCTTAATAGATAGGGTCCCATCTGGCCCAAACACTGATGTAGCCATACATGACTGGCTCACAGCATCATTGCTGAGCACATAGAATTCTCAATTCTATAGCAAAATGCTGCACATAATGCTAATTCATACCTGGAAGTCCATCAACTACAAAAAAAGTGAGGCTGGTTGTGCCTGAGCACATAATTCATTGCTTCTCTTGGATGACAGCATCCTGAAAACTTAAGCACTGAAATACCTCTGTTTCTCCTCATCTTCCTTGTCTTCTTCCTGTTTTTCTGCTCCTTCTTTTTTTCTCTCTCTTTCTCCTAGTCCCTTTTCTCTTTCTCTTTATTCTAGAAAGAAATCATTAACTGACATGTTTATATATGTAGCCCAAATATGGAATGTGAATACACATGGGCACGGCAAAATAAATTTGGAAGTATTGCTAACTATTTTGAAGAATTATTCATTCATCTATTATTTTATTAATTTCATCATAGTACATGTGTGGGGACTGGTTACCAAAATCAAGAAGTGGTGGTTTTACTAAGAGATGAAGTAAGATTTTTATTCTTTATCAACCAATGGCAATTTGACTACTAAATTCTATGAAAGTGTTGCCAAAAGATGAGAAGAAAATAGAAAGAGTTGGTGAGTTACTGTGTTGGAAGGATGGAGTTGATCAGCTGCTTAATAAATAAAGATAGCAAGTAATCTATGTAGAACAAAAACAATCTGTCTCTTGTCATTTGCTGTATCTCTGTGCATGGCTAAAGTAAATATTGTCAAAGGATTTCAAATATTGGTCTTAAACTTGCACTACTTGGTTAGGGAAATGATTGTGTTGTTTAAAATGTTTGATGTGCAAGCATAAGTACCTGTATTTCATCTATACATATAGCCAGATATGGGATTTACATTTATATCCTCAGTATTTAGGGTTATAGAGACAGGAAAATCTCTGGGGCTTGTTAGTCTGCCATCACAGTAGAAAAACAGCAAACTCCAGATTCAGACTGTTTCAAGAAGCTAAGGTGAAGGTAGTTAGATGAGAACAGCCAAAGTCCTTCTCAGTCTACATGGATAAGTACATGTACACACACATACTTGAAAACATACACACTCACACACACACACACACACACACAAATAAGTTACTTAAAGTACATGCATACACACATACATACACAAAGTAAATATAAAAAACTGCCACTGATTAAAAAGAACTCATTTATATCTTTTGCCTCATTCATGTATGTATCTGCATATGATCATAAATGCACACACAAAGTAACACACATACGTTATATTGAGCAAGAAGAAAATGCTAAAAATTGAGACTGAGGCTGGGCAGTAGTAGCACACACCTTTAATTCCAGTACTCGGGAGGCAGAGGCAGGAGGTTCTCTGTGAGTTCTAGGCCAACCTGTTATACAAGAGCTAGCTCCAGTACAGGCTCCAAAGCTACAAAAAAACCCTGCCTTGAAAAACTAAAAAGAAAAAAAAAAAAGAAAGACTGAGAATGTCAGAGAAATTACAACAGTCAAAACATAAATTCCCTTTCAGCATATATATGCTTGTGTATGCCTCTGTGTGTGACATGTGAAAACCACAGTAAAAATTTCCGATTAGAATTTGGAGAGATGGTTCAGTGGTTTAGAGCGCTGGCGGCTCTTTCAGATGACCCATATTCATCATCATATAATAGCCTCTGCTGACCTCCATTGGCACCAGGCATATGGAACACAGCCACGCATACAGAGAAACACACATATATGCAAAATAAAAATGAATAAAATCTCAGAAACTTAATAAACTCTTCCAGATTACTATCTAAAGGAATATCAACATCATTATATATGGATCTGTGTAGCCAAGCATAGAGTCGAGGCTCAGCTTCAATATCAATATGAATTTTTAATATAAATTCTTCCTTGACAGCACAAAAGACTGACTTGGTGTCTGGCAGCTTTAACCACATATCCAACAGTAGCTGATGACTCCCTCGGAGATGAAAACTGTCTCAGCCAAAATCTATCAGAGAACACTAATTGTGCTGCCAGGGAATCTGTTGTCCTTGGAAGCTCACAGAAACATCCACGACAGGTTCTGAAAGCAGGATATTGGTGGGAACCTGTACCTTAACTGTTGGAAAGCATCACTCTCATGAGTTTGGAGATGTAGAATACAGAATGTCACCTAAAGAGACATGTTCATTACACGTATTCACTCTTGCCTTAAACACTTATTTAATCGGTATGCATGTATGTATATGTATGTATGCAGGCATGCGTTCATGGGGGCAGGTACCCATGAGGCTAGGGTGATTAGATTTCCCTGGAACTGATGTTGCAGTTGTGAGGCCCCTGCTGTCAGTGCTGGAAAGCAAATGTTAGTCCTCTACAAAAGCAGTATCTGTTTATAACTGCTAAGTGAATTCTCTGGTCCCCATTTTTATTTTTACTTTTAATCTTTTCTCATACCCTAAATTCTAACAGGAGTTACCCCTCCCTCCACTCCTCCCAGTAGTTTCCTGACCTCACCTCTCTCCCAGGTCCGTTCTTCTTCCATTTCGCTCAGAAAAGAGCAGGCCTCCAGAGGATATCAATTGAACATGGCATAACAAGTAACAATAAGACTAGGACAAACTATAATATCAGTGTTGTATGAGGCAAACCAGTAGGAGAGAAAAGGTCCCAACAACAGGCAACATTGAAAGGAAAACACTTGAATTATGGTGTTTTATGTGGTAATCACTGCATTTGAGGCTAATTGATTTTTATATTTAAACTGAAAAGGAAAACTAAACTGTGTCTCACATCCTCTTCTTTCTTTTATTTTCAAATATATTAAGCACATGCTCCTCTGAGGTCCTGTAGATGTTGGCACACATATATGTCAAACTTTTACAATAAAGTCACAGACACAAGGGGCAGCCACACTAAAGTGACTCAGCTTGGTGTGATTCTTAATTCATCTATAGCACAAGTCTCTTTCCTGGAAAATAGCGATAACACTCAATCACCTACACATAAACCTCAAAATCCTTCCTGAGATAGACAAGGGTAATGAATGGTCCATTCTATTAGTTGTGTAAGCCCTAACTGTAGTCACCATCCTCACATGCATGCTGCAAAGCCCTTTCTCAGCTCCTCATACTTCTCCCAGGCAAAGTCTCCTGCTGGCTTAATTCTTATTCATCAAAATAGATCTGTGATAAATTAAAAAATATATCTCCCCCTTTGATTTACATATTTCATCTATTATCTTATTCTCTAGACTCATCTCTTCATTACATTTCCTAGCCTCTGTGTGTGTGTGTGTGCTTGTGTGTATGTATGCCTATGTGTTTGTGTTAATCTCAGAAAAATTACTTGTATTATTCTTTAAAGCATAATTGAAATATTTCCTATCACAGCTGATCAGTGGCATATGTAATTTTAAAGCTACACTTAAAATCACATTTATGTTTTCTAAATGCAACTTTTTATATTTTTCATGTATACATTCAGTCAAATATTTCTACTATTTTATCTAGGTTTTAATTTCTTAATATCATAGATATATAAAAGATTTTAACATTTGTTAAATGTTAAATTACTAGGTGGTAATATTTCTAAGCAAGAATTACCTAAAATGAGTTTTTAAAAATCTAAATAATTTGTTTTATTTGTAAAAAAGTAAAGGTGTTTCCAAGCCTTACATATTCTTTAATACATGTGCAGTTTTTCTGAGTATATCATGTGCAGAAAGGTAGACCAAAATCATCCCTTCACACGTGGATTGCTAGTTATTTCTAGAGTATCTTGTGAAAGGTTGCCAATTCTACATTGAATTTCCTTGTTATCTTTGTTGAGGAGGATCTGAGAATGGATATGACAGTTTGATTGTGTACTCTTAATTCTGTTAGTAGGTGGGTATCCCTGTCCCTTACATCAGACACACATAGTCATGTTCACCGTAGGTTTGTGTACATGTTGGAAGTGTAAGTGGAATCTCTTCTGTTTATTGTTCTATAAGAATGTTAATATAAATGTTATGTCCTGTTTCTACATTTCTGGACAAAAAAAAAATAGCAAAACCTTTGATTCTCCAAGCCAATTAGAAGTAACTAGCCCATTCAATTATATTATCTTTCAATTAATAAATATGTAAATCCTTTCCTTTGAAGTATGCCATAAATTTCATTGCCTTAATTTGAGTGTCTTAAAAGTAATGCTAATAAAATTTTTTCTGAAGTTTATACTTCAAATTTTTCAGACGCTAAAGAAATATAACTGAGAGATCATAAACTCCAGAAATTTGCAGAGCTCATCTACTCTTTCAGTAGGGTTTGTTGTTGCTGCTGTTCATTGGACTTCCTTTCAGGTCCATGGCATCTTCAAGTAGATAGTTGTAAATCTTGGTTTTCAATAGGAATCTCACTTGTTTTCCATCTGAAACTCATAAATTGTGTTCTTTCAGTTTTTATTATCTATTATCTATTTATTGAAATATATAAACTTTGTTTTTAATTATTCATTTCTTTGTATTCTGCCAATATTTACTTATGTGATAATTAATTTTCTCTTCTTATTTTCAACATTTTATTTATCAACATGTTTAATATGTTCTCTTTGGGCACAAATCTTTTGTTGTTTATTATTTCTAAAGCTCTTCAAAGACAAACAATGAGACTTTGTCTAGCATATTTTCAAAGTTTTTGTTTCTTTCAGGTCTCCTGACAGCCCTTTTGTGTTTATTTGGTTTTGCTTATTTCTTCCATACTTTTGTCTTTTAATTTTTTTAGTTCATAATTTTAGTAAAATATTTTATAATATACTTAAAGTTATTGCACAATATTAATTTCCCCTTTTAACCTAATTTTTAAAATTAAATTAATTTATTCACTTTACATCCCTACCACATTTTTTTCTCCCTCCTCTCCTCCCATTTCCTCTCCCTACCTCCCCCCCACTTGCCCTTATCCACTCCTCTGTTTCTATTCAGAAAGGGGCAGACCTCACACGGGTGTCAATAAAGTATGGCAGAACAAATTGCAGTAATACTAAGCATTCACAAGCTTGACCCCTTGTATTAAAGCTAGGCATGGTAACCCAGTATGAGCAATAGGTTCCCCAGAGCCAAACAAATAGCAAGGACAGCTTCTGCTCCCTGTTAGGAGTCCCACAGTGAGATCAAACTACAAAACTATCACATGCATTTAAAGGGACAGTCCTTCCTTAGACTCTGCAGCAGGATTTCTGGACTTTGGCATGCTTTGCTGTGTGTCTCTGAATTTCTTTCCAGCAGTTACTGGATGAAGGCTTTCTGATGACAATTGGGGTAGTCACCAATGGTGGATGGAGTGTTAGAGTATTGGAAGAGATAACTGGAAATGGAAGAACAGGCATTTCAGTGTCAGGTAGAAACCTGATGCAAGGGAAATTCTCAGGAATCCACAAGGGTGACCCCAAGTAAGACACCTAGAAATGATCAAAGCATGACCTGAACTGGCAATCTTCTCAGACCAGACAAGTCTTCCAGTGGAGGGATTAGAACAACAACTTTTGATCTATAGTTTGTCCTACCAACGCCAATTGCTGGGGAAAGGGTGGTGCAGAGATTGTTGAGTGGCCAGCTAGTGAACGGTCTAGCCTGAAAACCATGTAACAAGAGTGAGCCCATTATTGACCATGCCTGGAGTGCCAGGGCCCACAGACAAGATGGCCCAGAGACCTAGGATATAGCCAAACACAATTGGAGAAAAAAAAATTTCAACTTGATAATACTTAACAATATTCTGCTATACCTAACTGTTTTGAAACACGTCCTCCATGCTGCTTTCAAATGCTCTATTTATGACTGTATGTTCTCCAGTTTGCAGCAAACTTGGTGCCTGAACTAGAGCTTTGGGGTTTGTGTTGATTAGTCTTACATCAACATGACACTCAAACTAAAGGTATTTGAAAGGAGGGAACCTTACTCAAGAAGATGCCTCCAGACCTTGAATGAACAATACTCAACTTCATATTGAAAACCAAAACAAAAACAGGATAACTGAAACAATCCTTTACAATGAAAGAACTTCTGAAGGTACAACCATCCCTGACTTCAAGCTCTACTATAGAGCTATAATAGTAAAACCTGTTTGTTATTGGCATAAAAACAGACACCTGGATCAATGGAATCTAATAAAAGACTCTGACATGAATCCACACACCTGTGAACACCTGGTTTTTGACAATGAAGCCAAAAATATACAATGAAAAAAAATCTTCAACAAATGGTGCTGGCATGACTGGATGGTGGAATATAGAAAAATGCAAACAGATTCTTATCTATCAACCCTGCACAAAGCTCAAGTCTTGGTGGATCAAAGACCGCAACATAAATCCAGTCACAATTAACCTGATAGGAGAGAAAGTGCGAAGCAAACTTGAATGCATTGGCATAGGAGACCACTTCCTAAATATAACTCCAGCGGCACAAACACTGAGAGCAACAATTAATATATGTGGGACCTCCTAAAACTGTGAACCTTCTGTAAGGCAAAGGACATGGTCAATAAGACAAAACAGCAGCCTACAGAATGGGAAAATATCTTCACCAAGCCCACTTCTGATGGAGGACTGATATCCAAAACACGTAAAGAACTTAAGAATCTAGACATACCAAAACACCAATTAATCCCATCAAAATGGTCTATAGATTTAAACAGAGAACTCTCAACTGAAGAATCTTGAACGGTAGATATATACTTAAAGAAGTGTTCAACATCCTTAGCTATCAGGGAAATGCAAATCAAAATGACTGAGATATCATCTTACTCCTTTCAGAATGGCCAAGATAAAAATAAAAAAAAAAACGGTAATAACGGCTTATGTTGGAGAGGATGTGGAGTAAGAGGGACACATAGATCTACCTGGGAAGAGAAAATAGATGAAATATCCTGGGTAAACTAGGAATGGCGGGGAGTAGAATGTGATCTTAATAAAAATGTAGAGACTTTGTTATTCTACCATCCATTAGACTCTTTCCAAGTACATTTGTAAAGTTCCTCATGACACTGGGCTTTAAAGGCCTCAAGATGCTCAATGTTGTTCTTCTGTAGTTACATTAAAACAGTATCTTCAGTCTTTTGCATAATTTAGTGTCTTCAATACTATGACATAACTATCATTTCACTTGTGGTATAAATGGAGAAAGCTAAATCTTCCCAAAAAAGATGTGATTAGTAACTATGAGCATTTCAGGTTGTTTTTTGTTTGAGTTTTACTATTTGAATTTTTAAAAAATGTATGTAGATGATTGTTTGCCTTGCATGTATGTCTGTGGACTATATGCATGCCTTGGGTCCATAAGGGTCAATAGAGAGCATCAGATTGCTATGGACTCAAATTGTAAATGGTTGTAAGGTTCCATGTGAGTGCCCAGAAAAAACTTTGGGTCCGCTGGAAGAGCTGTCAGTTTTCTAAAGTAGTGATCCATCACTTCTGCTCCTGTTTTCTTTTTCTTTCCTTTCCTTGTCTCTTCTCTCTTCCCTCTTCTCTCTCTTCTCTTTATTCTCTTTTCCCTCTCTCTCTTTCTCTCTCTCTCTTCCCACATTCTCCCATAGACCAGGCTCGAATTGAAGTCACAGGTCACTGGTGAATTGCCTTGATATCCTGATCCATGTCTCTATTTGTAAAATAGAGAAGAGTATTTTAACTTAAATTCAGTTTTGTCTTAATGCCAAGCTCATTTTCAGGTCTATTAATATAAAGGAGGAGAGAAATGACCAGAAAATTAGGGCATTACTAACTAGACCTGGTCAGTTTCTAATGCAGTGGCCTCAGGACAGTTATTTTAGGTGCTGAAATGGCCAGTGCTATGGTATAGGATGTGATGGTTGGTAAGTAGATAAGTCATTGCCTGATTTTCAGCTTCACCAGTGGTTCATTTTTCTAATAAATGCTGTGTGCTTACTGGGGTGAAATAAAATTATGAAAATACATATAACTGAATATGTAACTTTTTTTCAAATTCAGAAAGGTACTTGAAATTTCAAATCATTTTGAATATATCTATGAGTACATTATAATATGCAGAGGAGGAGGAGGCCTTAAGTCACCTAACAGTTCTCTCTGGTAAAGCAGCAATTAGACCAAGCCGCCGGATACTGTTATTTAATCCTGTTACATCAAATGATAGACAGATATTGAAGAAAAATATTCAAAAAGCCCATACACATTTAAGAAGAATCGTTTACATAGTAGGATATGCATTCATTAGTATTATAATAAATCATAAGCAATCAAAGCTTGGTTCTCATTTATTTTGCATTCCTACCTATCAGATTGTTGAAGACCGTAAGCTGGATCTTGAAAGATATTTTCACTGACAAATGAGGTTTATCAGTGATTTATTTCATATTATGTCATGTGCTTACTTTTAACAAATTTTAGGTATAATTCTAAGGCAAGGATACCTTCTATTGCCAAGCAAGGCATTTGTCAGCGAGGACTATCATGTTTTTTCAGGGTCTGGAATTATCTGTAAAAATATAAGCAGGAATTTTACATAAAATCCTATAGTAAATATTGTAAAGGAAAACTGATAGATTGGTATTTGCTGTATGAGGTCCTTCTGTCTTTGTGTTGCTTTCATTGGTTAATAAAGAAAGTATTTTGTGCCCCTGATAGTGCAGAACTTAGGTAGGCAGAAAAAGACAGAACTAAATGCTGGGGGAATAAAGCAGAGTCAGAGAGACACCATGAATCCTCCGCCTGAGACGGACGCTGGTTAGAATCTTTCCCAGTAAGCCACTGCCACATGGCAATATACAGATTAATAGAAATAAGTTAAATCGAGATGTGAGAGTTAGTCAATAAGAATCTAGATATAATGGGATAGGCAGTGATTTAATTAATACAATTTATTTGTGGTTATTTCGGGGCTAACCTAGCTAGGCAACCAGGACAAACAAGCGGGCCCTCCTCTTAAAGGTATTTACTGAAAAGTTTTTGTTTATCCCTGAATACTCTATCTACTACATTTATAAGAAAATTTAAATTTAATGATAATTATTTAAACCATTTACCCTGACTATAAGTAACTTCAAATACAGGATTTAAAACTTTTAAAACTAAACTGATACATATGTATCATATCAGTAATGAACCAACTATCATGACTTCATTGGGTCCAAGGAATGTCCTGTAGTATGAATGTTAGGAGTCCTGCAAACAATCCCACCAGTTTGATACAGTGGGGTACCTTTGTGCAGGTATGGAATATCTATTGAAGTAGTGAGAAATGAATGCCTTTCAGAGTTTCCTCACCAAAAACAAGCAAAAAAAATCCAAATCTGTTAATCTATTTCTCCATTAGGTCTCTGGATTTTTAGTAACAGAAAATGTCTTAGTCATCTTAGAAACACTTTAGCATGTCTGTATTGGGCTGTGATGTAGCTACTTTGTAAAAGTAAAAGGTTAAATTAAGGACAAGAGGCTATAATATTTATTTCCATAGACAAAAGAAAAAAATGAAAACCTCACAAATGAGAAAATGTACCTATCAGTCTCCTTCATTCCTAGAAAATTAGAAGGGGCCTTTGCTCACTTAAGAAACATAAAGGAACTTTGCTAATAATGTGTCTATACATGTCTTCAATAGATGGATGATGCTGAGCCAGTCATGACCAAACATCGCCTTATCTGGAGGAGCCCCAGACGAGTGACTTCTTATAAGAGCAAACTGGATTCTTATTTTCTTAACTGAAGTGATGACAATTCATTATCCACTTTTAAAGGGAAGCATTTTATAAGATGAAATCAACACAGAGACTTAAATTAGGAATGCTCTTCCTTCATATTGTTTGACTTTTTCAAAATTTTATCCTTATATCTTATTTTTGTTGAAATTTCAAGAAGCAAAAATGACAGACTAACGCTTAATTTGTGAATTCGGGTTAAAAGTAGAGCAATGATTAGGGCCTGCTCACTTTCTTTCAACATAACAACTACTGTTACCATTCCCATTTAAGTTTAGATATCTGTTTCAGTGTATTTATGGTTATGCAAACTTAGTTACATTCCCAAGTTCTTATATAAATTTTAACAAAAATGAGATATAAGGATAAAAATTTGAAAAAGTCAAACAATATGATTTTAACATTAAATGCATAGTTAGTAGTTATAAAAATTACACTTAAGATTGTTTTTCTCAAAAGTGAGCAATTCTCTATTAATAATTTAAAAATATATAAAACTCTATAAGTATATTTTCCATATAATTCATTGACAAAATACACTGTAATGAATTAAATAGAAAATCACTTACAAAATAGGATAAGAACTGAAAATTCACACATGGAAATGACATTTAGGCTGCCTTACTTCATATCACCAATTTTGATAAAGAGGACTATAATTTTATATTATTGTTATCCTGTAAATAACTCTTCTGATTCTTTGCATTTCCTCTTCTGCCCCTCAATTTTTTTCTTTGTTTATCCTTCCCTTGAAGCACACTGACCATTCTATTCTGAAAGCACTTGAAGAAACAGCAGAGAACATGTGTCATCTATGTTTGAAAATCAAATTTCTTGAAACTGAAAAATCTTTAATAACTTTTATTTAATCCCTGAAACAACTATTAAATCTATGTAAATTCTCCCCAAGTAAAGAATGTGTGTGTGTGTGTGTGTGTGTGTGTGTGTGTGTGTGTGAGAGAGAGAGAGAGAGAGAGAGAACAAAGAGAAAGTGAACAAGAGTGAAAAGGGGTAGGGGTTTAAAATATGCTAAGAAGCAATATGTTTAGACATACTTAATGGTCTCTATTTGACAGTTTATGCTACAAGAGCTGCAGGATAAAATCCCGCTTTTGTATCTAATATAAAAACTTTATTGTTCATCTGTTTATCCTAGAGCTTAAAGACAATTTCCAGAAGTAGGTCAGTATGAAGTATTATCACAATAAACAATGTTTTACTTTCCTTTTGTAGCAAAAAATTGGGAAAATCTGCATTGTTGTTGAGTCATAAAATATGTCAGAAACAAAGCAAATACAAGCTATAAGGCTTATTTAATTTCTATAGTACAGTCATTATTCATATACTTCTTTAAGTTACTTTTTATTTGAAAGCAATTTATTTTGAAAAATCATCAAAGTTGAAGTAACTCATTCTTTTAAAATATTCACTAATGAATGAAATATAACAAAGTTCGTTTTGGGTGTGATAGAGAAAATACGATTGAAAATAATTTTGCTTCATAAAAATCTGTCTCCATGGAAATGCTGTAACAATATTTTTGATATGGTTTTAATTGCTAAGTGTCATCATCCCATCACAGTATGATGGATTGAATGAACTAAATCTAAAGAAAGAAAGTTAAGTATACTGAGAAGAAATCAGCACTGGGTTTGAAACACCACAAAGTTACTAATCATTATTTCATTCTAATATAACAGATGCGTCACTGATTCTAAATAGTAATGTTGGCCACAAAGTTTATTACAGATTTAAATTGTATTTGCTTTGTGTCAAGTTACAATAGTTGTGAAAGAATGGGCATATTGGTACTTATGATGCAATCTCTATGATTTACCATTATGGAAAAATGTGGGGGTGAAGGTCTCCTTGACTTTCCAGAAATAGGAGTGCTTTTCTATTTATTGTTACTCTTTTATCGTTTTTGCTATTGCTATTTTATTTTATATTTTTACCGTTTTTAACTTCTATGAGAAAATATGCGCTTTTTCTGGAATTTTTTTTCCTGTGAAAAACAAACTTTTATAATCAAACATGAATGACTTGATTTGATTCCAATTTCACTATTTGATCTAGTTTTATTAATGGTAACCCACTAGGGAAAGTTATGCAAAGACACCTATATAAATATTTAGTCTGCCTTCAAAATTCCGTTAGCCCTTGTATTTAGATGAGGGGAAGAGCCAACAGATGCTTAGGATTAGAGAGTACTTCTTGAAGTATTTTGTTGTTTGCAGAAAAACTTGAATCAGAAAGAGAACAAAAATCACGGTCCTCAGAAGAAAGTCAAGGAGTGACTGCTGATTTAATAGACTCCTAAACTGAAATCACTTACATCAAACATGTATACCTCACAGATTTTCCAACACTGGAAAGACAGAGAGCGTTGGGATTTCAGCTGGCAGCACTTGCCAAAGAAAGTAAAAGTGAAGGTTTGTGTAATAGAAAGAGACCACTTTCTCCTCATCTGCCTTCAATCTCATTTCTATGCCAACCCCAACTAGTATGAGGAGATCTAAGATCAGGAATAAAGAAAAGGTTTTCCTTGTGCCCCCAAAACAAGCATATGTGCCGGATTATGGCAATGAAAGAGCTTGACATTTTATACTGTTAGGAATGAACCACACATCCTTACCCTATGAAGAATTTGGAAAAGTTGGTTGTTGTCCAAATGATTTCAGAAATTTTCATAGGAAAAAGCAGGTACTGCAATGGAAACAGACCACTCCTGTCCAGGTAACTGAGGTGGAACCTGAATGATGGTGGGATTCATTGTTTTATGTTTTTTCAAAATGAAGATGCTGTAAAAGCAATATCCAACAGAATTTTGAGAAAGAGAGAGAGGACAACACTCATGGTTTACTGTGTTATTAAACTGTGTATGCTATATTCAGTGCATGTTTTGCTTAAGGGAACATTAAATGTCTTACCTATTTACAAATAGGTACCTATTCTTTAATTCAGTAAGCCTTGCTATACTGCTATTTTTCTCTGAATAGATAATAGGATTATGTGATCTACTTACTTATCATCCTTGTCTATACAAAAGGTTCCTTCAAGTATAAAAATATGTATCTAAGGAAAACTTAAGATGAGTAAATATCTTCCCCAAACTCTCACCATCCTAGTCAGCCTTTAAAGCAATATGTTTCTGAGACTGATTTTACAACTGAAATCCCTGGGAAAGGTTGGTTGAACACCTCTCTGGCATGACTTAGGGTACATCTCTTTTTCTGCATCTGTTACTAGTTTTCTAAACTGATACCAGTTAAACATGGTAAACATTTTTTGCCAATTAATTGACCATTGTTGAAGTGTATGCATGTGCATTTATGTGTAGCAAATGATGTGTGTGTGAACACTCTAACTAGCCTGTGCACGTGTGTGTGGAGATCAGAGACCTACTTCAGGCACCTTTCTATATCACTTTCCCCAAATCTGCTGCTCACCATTATTTAAACAGACTAGACAACAAGACCAGATCTCTCTGTCTCCATCTACCCAACAACACTATGTTACAGATGCACATGGTTTTTAATCATCTTGATTCTCTAAATGGTACCTGTGCAATCCTTTGAGAGACTTTTAAAAAAAAGCGAAGAAGAAAATTATCAATACTGCAACAACTTCAGTGATACAATTATATAAACTACATCCTTAAATTATACATATAGATCCTACTAGTTCTAACCATCTGGATGAACCTGATTGGTACACCAAGGAATTATAATACTCTGGCCTGAAATTCTCATTTAAGGGTGAAGCACCTTGGGATGCAATTAACTAACTAGGCCTGGCTAAAGTCAGTACTTGTATGAAATTGTTGCAGTTGAGTAGAGAATTGATACAGCTTTGAGCAACATCTGGCTATATATAAAGCAATGGCAACTTTCCTACTGTGTAGTAACTGTACCCCATTACCCTCTCCTCCTTGAAGGAAAGTCATTAAATTGATGGAGCTATAGGTTAACCCAATTTTTCCTAGATGTCTGTATTCAGGTTTTTGACATAATAGCTCTGATGAGATCAAATGCTTTCCACTGTGATGCTGTGACTGTTCACAGTAACCAAGTGAACTTGGTCACTTCAGTCACCCCTAAAGCTCACTTGCTCTCTCCCCTTAATGACCCATATCATTAATTACTACATCGGAGCTTCTAAAAACTTGCTTTTTGTTTGGTCTGCCACATCGAAATCCAGTACACTGGGAGCCGAAAGTCACACTCCTGCCAGTATGTGAATTCAGTGTGCGCACATAAATAGCAGCTGCTGACTGAGTTTCTCAGGCATTGGGTAGATATAGATTCTCCATAAAGGGCACATTCTCTGGTGAATGTGGTTAGAGTAAAAAAACTTTAATTAAGTTGGCAGTGTCCCGATACCATCAATTATGCTAGGGTTAACCCTTTTATCAAACAGAGCTTCAGAAATACCATCAGAGAGGAGAAGGAACTGAAGGGATCTGTTTCTTACACCAAAGCTACTCTTTCATGATAGATTCATAACTGTTTATAAGTACATAACTTGTATTAAGATTACCCAGGTTGTAACCTGTAAAAGACTACCCTGGATTCCCCCTTACATATTCCACACATACCAACCTTGACATAATTTTTGTGTAGGGATGCCAATTCTCAGTCTCTATCAGTGTTACAGGAAACATTGCTCCAGTCTGACTAACTTACACAATTGGGGCCCTTTAAACTAATACGCCACTTACTTAGATTTCTGAACATTTTCTTTGCAATCATGCACATTTAATTGCAAAAGCCTCTAACCAACATTCTGAGAGTCTAGTTAGATAATGGAGTATCCACAATCACCTTGAAAATCTTGTTGTAAATTGGAATGGCATGATTAAAATTCGACTCAAATCATTTATGATTTTGCCATGTACTTGTGTAGCCGTTCTTTCTGGGTTGAACATGACAGTCGCTCTGGGGAATCAGAGCAACTTTGATGAAACCAGGAAACTCTCAGAAGATCTAACCAATTAATAACCTCTCTTTCAAAGAAGAGAAAAACTCGGCCTGGCGATGGTGGCGCACGCCTTTAATCCCAGCACTCGGGAGGCAGAGGCAGGCGGATCTCTGTGAGTTCGAGACCAGCCTGGTCTACAGAGCTAGTTCCAGGGTAGGCTCCAAAGCCACAGAGAAACCCTGTCTCGAAAAAGCAAAAAAAAAAAAAAAAAAAGAAGAGAACTCACGAAGCTCAAGTGATTCTTAGGGGTGTGAATGTTGCAGGAGGACTATTCCGTGAGACACCCAGTTCTCGAGTGCTCGAGGGAAACTGTGATGTTATAGATGCTCACGTTTCTGCAGATAACCCCCCCGCCAAAAAAAAAAAAAAAAAGAACTCGCTGTTGGACTTGGATAGATTTTTTTTTCTTTTCTTTCTTTTTTTTTTTTTTTTTGGTTTTTTGAGACACGGCATCTCTGTAGCTTTGGTGCCTGTCCTGGACCTAGCTCTTGAAGACCAGGCTGGCCTTGAACTCCCAGAGATCCGCCTGCCTCTGCCTCCCCAGTGCTGGGATTAAAGGTTGCGCCACCACCGCCCGGCCTTCTTTCTTTCTTTTTTAAAACCAATATAGAACTTTATTGACGCAAAGGAAAGGCTTCTGAGCTGGGAGGGATGCTTACCCACCCACCTCAAGCTTGGAGGAACCTCCTAATTGTTTGCAGCATTTTCTTCCAGCCTTTCTTTTTGAGGTATAGCCAGGTGGGGCATGCAAGGGCTAATCACAATTTCATGAGCATGAGACTCCATTATTCAGTTGCCAATGTCGGGCATCAATATTTAGGTACGGGGACTGACGTGGGAGCAAAGGCAGCAATGTGTGTGGGTGGGGAAGTGCTTACCCTTGATGGTACTAGGAATGAGGACGCCAAGAGAGGCCTATGGAAGTGGAACCACTGCTAGTCTACTGAGTAATTTTGGGACAGCTCCTTTGGGAAAAGCATCCTGACCAACAGAGGCACCCTTGTCCCGTGTGAGCCTTCCTCCAGGCTCTGTTGTGTGCATAGCCCCTGCAATAGGATCCAGACAAGAACCTCTATGACTACCTGCTCACTGCACTAGTATCTGTGCAGAATACTCAATACATAGCAGGTGAAACTTGGAATTAATAAATGCATCATCATGAAAAGTTAAGAACAATGTCCCAGCACTCCTATGTCAGAGGAAGTATGGTTTTACGTTTTGACTCCTGCTTGTAAATATTGGATATCTCTCTTCCTTAGGCAGGGGCCCTCAACTCTGGTGTGTGTTGATTGGTTTTTTCCAAAAAAAGAATAAACTCACCTTTTATTTTGTTTTTGGCAAAATGTGTTTTTTTGATTCTTTTTAGCTTGTAAAATGGTACATACTAAACTTTGCTTCCAGTCTTCAATAGACTGTGGGTGTTAGTGTCATTTCCCTTGACAACTACTTTCAGAAGAGATAGTATCCATGCTTTTCAAATACTTTTTATGACAAACATTTAATATTTATACACATATACAAAATACAGGGATAGAATTGACCATTACACTTTAACAAAAACACATATGAAATAGGAGAACAGGATGAAGGTTAGAAGAAAATGTGTCTCATCTAATCAGGCAGAGGAGATAAATATAGCCATCTTGCTCACTAATATACTTAATTAAAATATTTGTCATAGAGTCTCCAAACCTGTCTTTTGTATGATAAAGAATGTATCTTTCTGTGTGGGTGTGGGTGTGAGCTTCAGGGAAAGTTCATTAAACTGAGCAAGACCTTGCCCCTGTAAGCAGACTGGCTCTAGCTTAATCAAAGACCATCTGTATTTGGAATGCAAGTCCATAGAAAACTTAACTGCTGTGACAGTGGTGCAGAGAGTCTGGAAGTTCTCAATCCTTTAAGAGCAATTAAACCCCATCGTTCCTGGTCAGTGAGCTGATGGATTTGAATACAGATTTTTAAAGCCCGTTTTATGTAGTTGGAAGTCTATCTAATGCCAACTCATCATGACTAGAGTTTTGCATTTCAAATATTTTTTGGCTACAATAAAAAAGCAGATTCTTAATGTTCTGGGCTTTCCAAATCTGTATAACTCAATTCCTTATACCTGTAATTTTGAATAAATCATTTTCCTGGTGGCTGATAGTCCTATTATCTGCTGACCCTGTGGGAGGGCATGTGTAATAAGCCAATAAACCTATTACTAGACTTATTATAAACAAAACTAATGAAATCATGTCTCTTGTTCTGTCAATTTTCTGGTAAGTTAGACGAGCAAATTATGAGGAAAAAGTAAGAGATAGACTGAAATGCAAAAGAGGGGTATTTTAAAACTTACATTTACAAAAATGAACTTTGTAAAGAAAGCACTATTAATAATGAATACCCTTGATTTCTTTCAAAATATGTACTTATATTGTTTCAGGATAAATGAAAAATGTAATTTTTTTTTCATTTTTATACTTTCTAAGGGACTCTGGGAAATTTTTATTTCACATTTCTAAAACTTTCATGTCATTAAAAGTTGAATGAATATTTCCCCTTATATTGAAAATTTCCTTTGAGCAAGCCTTCTCTCTCTCTCTGTCTCTCTCTCTTTCTCTCTTCCTCTCCTCTGTTCCCCAGATATAACTGCTGAATCATGTCCCTAGTGCTGCAACAGAACACCAACTGTAGCGTCTCTCTTTCTCCTTTGGACATCCCCGACAGGTCCCTTCTAACCTCACTCCCCTAACTCGATGCCTTATATCATCCCCAAACTCAAGGAAGCACCTCCTGCTCAAGCAGATGTGAAAAACCAGGTAAGCTGCCCACAGTTGTTTGCTTCTTTCTCTGTTCTAGAACCAGTCCATCTGTATCATTCCTAGTTTGGCAACAGATAAACAGCTGCACCCTCCCGTCCCCACTGTTCATATGCCCTGTGGATTTCACAGACCATCCTCTCTTAACCTCCATTTGACTACTTTTCACTAGATTCCAGACTCCAGGACCAGCATAAATTCTCTCTGAACACATAAGCTGAGCAGACCAGTAAAACATACAAGAATGCAGAGAGGAAACAGAAACCAAGAAACAAAACGCCCACACACCCAACAAATAGAAATATATCCCTTCTATATACAAATCACAAAGGGACTGATAAAGAAATCAGGACAATTACACCTGTCACAATAGTTTAATAATGTGAAGTATCTTGAGGTAACCCTAACCAAGCAAGTGAAAAACTTACATGACATACACTTCAAATCTTGGAAGAAGATATAAGAAGATGTAAAGTTCTCCAATGCCCATGGGTCTGTAGAATTTATCTAGTAAAAATGGTCATTCTGCCAAAAGCAGTCCAAAGAGTCAATATGATCCCTATAAAAATTCTAACATGTTTTACAGACCTTGAAAGGACAGCTATCAGATTCATAAGGAAAAAGACAAAAACAGGTTAATAATACAAGTCTAAACAATAAAAGAACTGAGGGATATATCTCCATCCCTAATTTCTGGTCGCAGTACAGGGATATAGTAAGAAAAACCATAGTTAAAAGGCATAAAAACAGATAAGTTGTTCAATGGAACTGAATTGAAGACTCAGACATAAATCAACATATATAAACACCTCTTTTTTTAATTTTTTTTATTGAGAAAAGAAAAAAGTTTCCCCCTCCTCTGATTCCCCTCCCCCTCCTCCCACCCTTCTCCCTCTCCCACCACTCCTCTCCCCCTCCCTCTCCAGTCCAAAGAGCAGTCAGGGTTCCCTGCTCTGTGGAAAGTCCAAGGTCCTCCCCCCTCCGTCCGTGTCTAGGAAGGTGAACATCCATACTGGCTAGGCTCCCACAAAGCCAGAACATGAAGTAGGATCAAAACCCCGTGCCATTGTCCTTGGCTTCTCATCAGCCCTCGTTGTTCGCCCTGTTCAGAGAGTCCAGTTTTATCCCATGCTTTTTCAGTCATAGTCCAGCTGGCCTTGGTGAGCTCCCAATAGATCAGCCGCACTGTCTCAGTGGGTGGGTGCACCCCTCGTGGTCCTGACTTCCTTTCTCATCTTTTCCCTCCTCTGCTCCTCATTGGGACCTTGGGAGCTCAGTCCAGTGCTCCAGTGTGGGTCTCTGTCTCTATCTCCATCCATCACCAGATGAAGGTTCTATGGTGAAATGCAAGATATTCGTCAGTATTGCTATAGCATAGGGTCGTTTCAGGTTCCCTATCCTCATCTGCCCAAGGAACTAACTGGGGACATCGCCTTGGGCTCCTGGGAGCCACTCTAGGTTCAAGTCTCTTGCCAGCCCTAAGGTGGCTCCCTTAACTAAGAATTGTGCTTCCGTGCTCCCCTATCCAGCCTTCCTTTATCCCAGTCATCCTATTTCCCCATATTCCCCCCATCCTCCCCTTCTCACTTTTCTCTCCCCATCTCCCCTTACCCCAACCCATCCCACCCCCAAGATCCCACTTTCCTCCCCGGCAATTTTGTCTACTTCCCATAGCCAAGAGGATAATTATATGTTTTTCCTTGGGTTCACCTTCTTATTTAGTTTCTTTAGGTTCACCAATTGTAGTCTCCGTGACCCTTATTTATGGCTAGAAACCAATTATGAGCGAGTACATCCCATGTTCATCTTTTTGGGTCTGGGTTACCTCACTCAGGATAGTGTTTTCTATTTCCATTTCATTTGCATGCAAAATTCGAGAAGTCATTGTTTTTTACTGCAGCGTAGTGCTCTACTGTGTATATATTCCACACTTTCTTAATCCATTCTTCCATTGAAGGACATCTAGGTTGTTTCCAGGTTCTGGCTATTACAAGTAATACTGCTATGAACATAGTTTAACAAATGCTTTTGTCACATGATTGGGCATCTCTTGGGTATATTCCCAAGAGTGGTATGGCTCGGTCCAGGGGTAGGTTGATCCCGAATTTCCTGAGAAACCGAAACACTGATTTCCAAAGTGGTTGCACAAGATTGCATTCCCACCAGCAATGGATGAGGGAACCCCTTCCTCCACATCCTCTCCAGCAAAGGCTATCATTGGTGCATTTGATTTTAGCCATTCTGACAGGTGTAAGATGATATCTCAAATTTGTTTTGAGATTGCTCCTGATTGCTAAGGAGGTTGAGCATGACCTTAAGTGTCTTTTGGCCATTTGAACTTCTTCTGTTGTTGTTGTTCTTGTTTTTTATAGTAGCCAGAAATACACACGAGGGAAAAAAAAAAAGACAGAATCTTCTACAAATGATGTTAGTCCTACTGGATGTGTGCATATAGAAAAATGCAAATTTATCCATACTTCTCACTCTGTAAAAATGTATATCCAAGTGAATAAAAACTGTCAACATAAAATAAGATACTCTAAACCTAATATTAAAAAGAGGGCAATCGTTTTGAATGTATTGGCACAGGAAACAACTTTTTAAACAGAACGCCAATAGCACGGGCATAAAGATAAGCAACTGAAAAGCTTCAGAGGGCAAAGGTCACCATTAGTTAGAGAAAGCAGCAGCCTACAGAACGAGAAAATATATTTATCAACTCCACATTCGATGACAAGAATATGGGTAGATATACCTTAAGTATGGACTTGAAAATCGAAACCATCGTGAAATGTCACCTAAGACTGTTACTATCATTTCTTTGAGGAAAAGGAAGTCATCAACAATTTGGGGAAAATTGTGGGGAAACTGAAACCCTATTCACTTATTGTGTGAATGTAAAATCATGAATTCATTGTAGGTAATGTAATTTTCTTGAAACAATAGAACGTACACTTACCACATATGTAGCAATAAAACCAATAGGTCTATGCCACAAAATTGAAACAGGAACCAAAGATAAAAACACCTGGTTTTTAGTGAGTTTTGCAGAAAAACTTGCAATAAACAAATTATGGGCATAACTCAAATATATGCTGGCAATAAGTTAATAAGAAAATTATAAATGGCAGATAATAAATGATTATAGCACAGACACTGAGAGAAACAATTAATAAACGGGACCTCCTGAAACCGAAAAGCTTCTGTAAAGCAAATGACTTGATCAACAAGACAAAAGGACAGCCTACAGAATGGTAAAAGATCTTCACTAACCCCACATCAGACAGAGGTCTGATCTCCAAAATATATAAAGAACTCAAGAAATTGGTTATCAAAAGAACAAATAATCCAATAAAAAAAATGGAGTACAGACCAAAAGACTTTTTAAAAAGTCAACGTAAATGAGAGATTTGCTGAAAAAAAAAATGTAAACAGGAAGAAGGGATTGAGCGAGGGTGGTGGGAAGAGGAAAAACACAGTATATGCATGTGAGAATTTAAAAATAGATTGCTAAAAATTTTAGCTATGGATTTCAGGTGGGCATTTATACAAATACTTTTATTTCAAGGAACTGATGTTGTAGATATAAACTTCACAAGTATCATTTTTTTCAGTGTGGGCCAAAATTTCCAAACATGAAAACTGTTAATTCTTTCTCTGAAACATTCTTTAATCTAGTCTTAAATTTAATATCAGAATCATTTTTATACATTATTTATAATTTGTCATAAACTCTATGCAATCATACAAACTTGAAAGAAAAACAGCGCTATTATTAATACAAATTCTTAGAACATTTCAGTGATTCTTAGCTTTAGACCATGGTTATCTGGCAAAGCAAATGCTGAGAATTTGGATCCTGATTGCTACTATGAGTAAGTTGGAATAACAAGCAGCTAGCTCATCAGTGACCATAAAAAGAAAAATCACAGTCAACTAAATATAAAAGATCACTTTTGAGTCGCTAAGTAAAATTTGCTTGAAGCTCTCATTTCCTTTGCAACCAACTACAGCTGTTTCCTATCAAAATTCATTCTGAAATGTACAGGAGTTAAGATATGGTTTTAGGGAGTTTACTTATTTGTTTGTTTGTTTTCTTAAATAGCATCTCAACTTTTCATGAAAGGAGAAGCTGAGATATATTTATTTGTTGAGATTATTTCTCTGTTATCCCTGTGAGGAAAATATGCAATCAATTTTGTGGAATTTTGGGTGTGAATAGAATGTTTTTAATTTTTCTTAGGAAAAAATACAGCTCTCAATATTTGCTAATTATATGAGGCTAATTATATTTTAAATGTTCTGAACTAAAATGTGAACACATACATTTTCATATATGTGGGATTTTTTCACTTGAAATAGGTTCATTATTTGCATTTGGAAAATTTTCTCAAAAACACATATTTGAATAATTTTATGACAGAAGACTTAATGGGCATCTTTTTTTAAGTGTAAGAAACTAGTCACTGGGGAGTAAATATCTCACAAAATAACTAAATGTAGACTCTTCATTCTGATGTGTGTTATGTTTTTTTCTTTATTTAACCATTTTTCCTTCAATGCATTTAAAATTATATGGACAAAATTATAATAATGAGGAGCTGCTGTAAAAACCATGAAGAACCTTAAATATAAATTTCTAAATGTAAAATGGCAGTGTGGTAAATATACATACTTTCAAAGTTCAGTAAGGATAAGTTGAAATTATGGAGCCAGCAAAAATATTTGTGTTTTTATGAGGGAAAGAAGCGATGTGATGAATATGCAAGTCAGGGCATTTGCAAAGCAATAGAAAGATTCTGTGTGCTACTGCAGTTGTACATACAGGTTTCTGCACATTTGTCTAAAGTCAAAAATTATTCCGAACACAGAATAAATTCTAACTTAAGCTAGCAAGATTGCTGACAGCAGGTGCAGTTCCATCCATGGTCTGGAAAGGGCTGCTCCTGATGAAGGAGGCCAGAAATAAGCATAGGTAGTGTTTGGAGCCTCTGAATTTTCTTTTTAATTTAACTAAGACCCTAAAACATCTCTAATAAAGGCCACATTATAAAAGTAACAACCAGGGACCTGGGAGGCCATATGCTTAACTATCATAAAATCCCAAACTTAACAGCCAGCACTATAACAGAACAAACAAATATCTAAACTTGTAAACGTTATCATCAGTAGATCCCACTAGTTAACACAATAGTTTTTTTATGGTTATTTCTGAGGTCCTTCAGTTAAGTATCCTTGTGTTTAATGACAACCATGGTAGGGAACAGACAATCAAAACGGAAATATTTCTCTAAAATTACTACCAAGCTATGAATATCTCATCCCTGATTATTTACCCAGTGCCACAAAAATTTCATAAACATCTAAAATCTTGCTTGATTTCTGTTATCACTTCTACAGTATCAATACTCCATTGAACCTGGCCTAAATACACTCAGTAAAGTGGCTCACTTATGTATTGACCTCATAGGACATCCACAGTGGAGTCAAAGGAGATGTAGATTGTCATTGTTAGTTTAGGGCTCATATTCTCCTTTTGATAAAAATAACTTGTCAAAATCAAATGTCAAATCAAATTCTCTATGCAGTTCAATATTTAAATATTTCAAATATTCCTTCAAGACTTTTTAAAAACCATTAGTTATCCAATTAATTTGCATGCACTTTACATTTCAGATATGAAGAATTTGAAGTTGTTCATTGTTTTATTGTTCTAAACTCTTGTCTGTCTTGTTTACCATTTGGTACTTTGTTTATTTCACTTCTAAATCCACTTCTTTCATTTATTTTTTGTTTCGTTTTTCTGTTACCTAGGAGTACTATTTGTTGTGTTTTTGTTATGCTTAATGATCAATGTACTTGAATCATTTTTTAAAAGAACACAAAGCATATCCCAAAGAATAAATGTAATGATTTAATGCAACAAAATACAGAAGTATAGAAAAAAAATTTTACAGATAATTATCCTGGAAAACACGACAAAAAATAAAATGAAAAGAATTAAGTGAGAAGGTAAAGTAAAAGGAAAAAGGAGAGAAGAGTGTGATGGGAATCAGAGAGGTGGAAGAGACATGCAGACTGAAGACTGAAATGCATAGTCCAAAAGCAGCATTTTTTTTGATTAGTAAATTAGTTAAGCATCTTGTAAAGTGAACCAAGAAAAATATAAATAAATAAATTATTGAATGAAAAGCAAGGACTTCTAATTCTGAGAAAATGTTATAATGGACACAATTATCAGGTGATACATGATAACATATTTGAAAATATGTGTGAGCCATTCTCTAAATTGTGTCCCCAACAAAATCTGTGCAGATGAGCTGTAGAGAAAGGTTTTGAAGTCACTGTGATAACACAGCCTGTCATTTCAGAATAGAGAAACTGTGCTCTATGGCTTTGTGAAGGGCCTGTGGCTTCTGAAATCACCTGACTTGACAACCTTCTTGCCTTAAGTCTTGTTTATGTCTTTTTTTAAATTTATTTATTTATTAAAGATTTCTGTCTCTTCCCCGCTGCCGCCTCCCATTTCCATCCCCCTCCCCCAATCAAGTCCCTCTCCCTCATCAGCCCAAAGAGCAATCAGGGTTCCCTGCCCAGTGGGAAGTCCAAGGAACCCCCACCTCCATCCAGGTCTAGTAAGGTGAGCATCCAAACTGCCTAGGCTCCCCCAAAGCCAGTGTGTGCAGTAGGATCAAAAACCCATTGCCATTGTTCTCGAGTTCTCAGTAGTCCTCATTGTCCGCTATGTTCAGCCAGTCCAGTTTTATCCCAGGCTTTTTCAGACCCAGGCCAGTTGGCCTTGGTGAGTTCCCGATAGAACATCCCCATTGTCTCAGTGTGTGGGTGCACCCCTCGCGGTCCTGAGTTCCTTGCTTGTGCTCCCTCTCCTTCTGCTCCTGATTTGGACCTTGAGATTTCTGTTGGGTGCTCCAATGTGGGTCTCTGTCTCTGTCTCCTTTCATCGCCCATCAAGTCAGGGAATATGCAGTATTTTCATGTTCTCTACATCCTCACATAACATAGTTTTAAACAAGTGCCCTCTTTTCTTCGAGGTTCCAGTGTCCTGCCCATTTGTGATATTTGCTCTGAATATAATACAAGATATGACAATCTTGTTCTATCTTCCTTTTCCCCATGGACCTAGAAATTTTTATTTTCCCTATTGTGCCTTCTTTGGTACTTTATTTGGTATAAATCAAAGAGAAAACAGGTAAGGAGTCATTTCTTCTTCATTTTTAACTTGTTTTGTTCTGTTCCTTTGAGGCTTTATGTGGAGAACAAGGACAAGAATAATTTTAGTGAGACATGATCCACATATTAAGTTAGAAGTTCATAGAAGAACTGACAAATCAAAACTATTTCTCTCAGTCTCAATATCACTCCTTCCCTCAAACATAATAAACACATGAGCTACTCTAGGTTGTTACTTGAAAATGACTTTCAATATCTGCTCTATGTAAGAAAAATCTAGTTCATATTAAACATCATAAACATTAAAGTAAAATAATTTAGTTATATGATCAAAACCTGCAGATTATATTAATTGTCATGTATTGTTGATCTCACCAAGAACCTGGCTCTGGCAGTGGGTTTTCCTTTTTCCATCCCTACTTTCACTTGTTTTAGTGAATACAAGAATCACAAATCATTTTACAAACCTCAGGAATGGAAACAAACATAAAATCCAATAAAGGGAAATACGGAACTCTCATAAAGGAAGGCATATGAGCTCATGAGGAAATACCAATGGAAAATTTCCAAAGATACTTAGGATGGCAATGAGAATTAACTAGTCTGTCGGATGGAGAAATAGATGTAATAGTCAGAGTATAACTGTGTTCAATGATTTTGGTTAAAATCAACTGAAGATTGATATTTTTCATGGCAGACTAACCAAAGTGCCAGAGTCAAAACTAATCACATACTGACTTGGTAATTCTTTATCCATAATTCATTATTCAAGAAAATATTTGTGAGATATTTAACTTCAATTATGGTTTAAAAACAGTTCTTATTATCTAGAATAGCATAGTATCTTTAAAAAAATGTTGACATTCTTTTTATTATGTTACACAAATAAAGTCACTAAATCCATACAGATGGATCCCAGACATATTAACCTATGCAGAACTACAGGTGAAAATGCTTGCTGTTTATATTGAACTACTTTTTAAATAAAATATTCCTTCACTACATTATCCTAGGCAGACTTAAACTAGAAGAAAAATCACTCTAAAAAATTTAGGCCTATATTAAAACTTCCTGTTCCCCCAATATAAATGCATTTTGATCATATTACTTTCCTTCTCCAATGCCTTCCAGAACAAGCCCAACTCTATATCCACTCAACTTCCATGTGCTTTTTCTCCCTTGTTGAATGAGGTTTCTATCCTGCTCAGCCCACAGTAGTTAAGTCCCAAAGAAACCACGCAGCTGTCTACATTAATTACAAACTGATTGACCTAGTACCTCAGGTTTCTTATTAATTCTTATAACTTATATTAGCCCATTATTCTTGTCTGTGGCTTCCCACTTGGCTTGGTACCTTTTTTGGCATGGCAATCACATATTGCTTGCAATGTGTCTGGCGAAGTGCTGAGGGACAATGATCTGTGCCCTGTCGCTTGTATTTTAAATAAACGCTGAATGGTCAGTAGCCAGGCAGGAAGTATAGGCAGGACAAAAAGGCAGGAAGTAGAGGCAGGGCAATGAGAATTCTGGGAAGAGGGACGTTTTAGTCTGCAGTTGTCACCCAGGACAGGAAGCCAGATAAGAAGCAAGAAAATGTGACTGCCTTGTTGAAAAAGGTACCAAGCCATGTGACTAACACAGACTAATATAAGTTATAAGAGTTAATAAGAAGCTTGAAATACTAGGCCAATGAGTTTATAATTAATGTAGACTTCTGTGTGATTTCTTTGGGACTTAATGACTGTGTGAACTGGGGAGGACAGAAACCGCAGTCAACACTCCCAGACATCAATAAAAAAAGGAAAAATCACAAAACATGAACAACTTATGATAGAGTCCATTTTTGATGTGGGAGTCCCCTCTGTGTGCTGTGATTACCATTAATGAATGAAGAAACTGCTTTGGACCTATAGCAAGGCAGAACTTGGGTATGCAGGGAAGACTAGGGTAAATGCTGGGAGGAAAAAAGGAAGCATCAGAGAGAAGCCATGGAGCCAACCAAGACAGACAATGGGAATTTTATCTGGCAAAGGGTTAAATTAATCTGAGTTAGCCATTAAGAAGCTAGCGCTAATGGGCCAAGCAGTGATGTAATTAATACAATTTCTGCGTGATTATTTTGGGTCTAAGGAGGCCAGTAACCAACAAACACCTACAACACATTTTGTGTTGGCCAACTACTCTTGAGCATTGGGGCTGCCCTAGAGTTTGATTGGTATACCTAGGAACATTCCATTGCAGAAAACTTATTTTCTGTCTCAGCAGGCATCAACTGCAAATAGCTTCTTGGTTAGGTATTGTGCTCACTTTCCCTTCTCTATGATGGGATTCTATGTGCTTTAAACTTGTACAAATATTTTGCATGCTGTCACAGTCTCTTTGAATTCATCAGCCTTGCTGTATCCAGAAATTCTCTTTCCTTGGAGTCATCTAATCACTTCTGCCTTATACAATCCTTCTCCTTTCTCTTCTGCATTTATTCTTGAGCCTTGAGAAGAGGGATGTTATAAAGAGATCCCTTTTAGGACTGAATGACCTAACATATCTCACTCTGTGCATGTTGTCCAATTATGAGTCCCTGAGTTAATTGCTCTCTACTGCAAAGAGGCGCCTCTCTGATGAGGGTTTAGGGGTAAACAACATGCTCTTTGGAGCCCTTTTTTCTATGTTCCTTTAGCATAATAATAGAAGGTTGATGTTACTTTTTAATGTAAGCATGCTAGCAATATAAACTCCCTTTGCCCAATAACCAAATAACCAATAACCAAATGAGGCATAAGCCAAAAACTTGGAGTAGGCACCACACATGTCCGTAGTATCAGAAATAGTAATTTTGCTATTTAAATACTAATTGCAGAATCCAAGTAAGTAATCTTTAGAAAGAACAAACACAGGTATGTTCTTTTAGTTTCCCTATCTATATCTTTGACACAGTTTTAACTGGATAAATAATAACATTCAGTACAGCCTGGGAGGAACAAGTAAGAATATCAGGTCATTTTAGAACACACTATGGAGCCATGACCCTCTATTATTTTAAATCATCAAAACAGAATCACTGTGGCTTGTATTGTTTCTTCCCTCAGGACTCTCACTTTACAGAAATGTATAAACAAATGGCATACTTTTCCCGTTGCCTCATCTGACATTTATAATCTGAAGCTCTTCTTATCCACCATTGCAACTAAAAATGAAGGAAAACTTAAAATATACATTAATTGATTGAAAAGACATATCACTTAGGACATTAGTATGTCTTGCCTTCCCTAAGTATCTCATGCTGTTGTATTTTTTTTTTATCATACAGTAATGAATCCTTTTTGGTGTGCAAAAAAACCATTCAGGTTCTGAAATATCTATTGGTCACTGAAGAATTAATTCTTGCTCTAATGATTGATTGCAATAGATACAAACATTGTGGCAATGCAGTGTTTGGAGAGCTATATTTCCTTGTTTTTAATGAGGTTTTGTTCTTATAGCAGTATCTTCAAAATATAAGATGGTATTTAAAAATAGGTCACTAGTCTTTAGGATGAGCCAATTAAGTCAGAAGCTTCTGATACAGTTTTGGGTTTAAATGTATCATTGAGTGTGAGGACATTGACTTAAAGCAGCAACACAATGGTGCACCTGCTGCTTTGGTTTCATTGTTTAGTTTTTCTTTGTCTAATTTCACTTACATTGATTGATATTCAGAGAGTTATTAATTCCTGTAAGTTTAGATACCAGAAGCCCTCACTGAATTTTCAAATGTAAAATATAGCCTACCAGATTAAAAAAATAAACTCTTACAGAAATATATTAAATCAACTACTCCAATCGTAGCATCAGATACTAGTCCTTTGAGTTTGATCAGTGCATGCAAATGTTTATAATCACATGATCTGCTACTTTTTTTTCACAGAAGTAATGGCGCTTTTTGATTTTAATCCTTCTGCCCCAGTTAAATACAATGCGGTCAGTGAGATAGTTTTTGGATAGTACATGCTCTGAACTTTTAATTAACAAGGAATAAATCCCTCTTATATAGAATTTACTGAAATGAGTGGTAAGGATAGTAGGAGAGTTTGATCCACCCTCGCCTTAACCTCCAACTTTAACTTTGTGACTAACACTTTAAATCTATCTAAATGTTAATATCACAAGATAACATTTGGTAAATTAAATGTTGTAAAGTACCTGACACAAAGTTAGTCTCTAGTTTACTCTCTCTATCAACTCTATCTTTTTACATCTTCATTAATTTCATTTTATATTTTATTTATGTATATTTATTAATTTCAAAGAAAACTTCACAATAGACTATGTTACTAGATACTCACCCCTACATTTTCATATTTAGGATTGTGTCTTTGGTTTACATGAACAATGATTTGCTCCCAAAGAAGGCTTTACTAATAAGTAATTCTATTTTTCTCTTTCACTTTTGGATATGACACATCAGGAACGAGAATAGAACAAGGGCTGAGTTAGCCTCTTGATTGTGTAAAGGTGAAACTAATAGCACTGAACAAAAAGAAAATAAGAAATAAAAAAAAAAAAAACAAAGCCCTATAAATAGTGACAGCAACACAATTTTCTTTAGTCCAAAGAATTAACTTTTAACTTGAATTCTAGGAACATTTAATCATGTTCACATATAAGTATGAAAGAGTAGAAATTATCTAAATGCTTAGAAATAAAGAGATGGTATGTATACTATATATTTGTTTTTATATTTCCTAGAATACTCATTATAACTGACAATGAAAGTTGCAAAATAATAAAAAATAAACTTAAACCTCAACGTAGTATATATAATTATATAATCTATATGATAATGTGCCTTTCTATATCAGTCGAATACTTTATATATCTATATGGATCAAGAACTTTTTCTTAATTTTATGTAAAATTCAGTGTTTTTTTTTTTTGACATGTTACTCATTACCTCACTAGTTCCTACAGGCAGGTGCAATTTAATGACTCCTTTATGTAACAGATGTCCAGAATTCCTTCCCTAATTTCTTTTACACATCATTTTGTCTTTTATATAACAACAGAAAGTCAAGGAAAAGTGATAACAATGGAACAATAGAAAAAGTTATTTTAGACTTTCAAATCTTGGAAATTTTCTCCAAATATAAGTTCTTAAGCAACTAGATATTTGGTTGTTGCCAACTGTTCAAAGATTCCTCTTTTTTGAATCCCCCCTTTTTAAAGTTTAAACTTATTTTTTCTCTAGGACCATCCTTGTATTTAAATCTATCATTTTTTGACAATGTCATATTTACCATCAGGCTTCTACCTAGGTTTTTGTCTTCCCCAATCATATTTTTGCCAGGCCTAACCCAAAGACCTCTCTAGGTTATGCATTCATATGAGATAGCTCTCTGAAGAACCATCACAAATTGTTCCCTTGATATTTTATTTTGCATTTCAGGATGGTATGTAGAAAAATGACTATCCAAAGTTGTGTGACCACTAACTCTGCAATGTTAGGATAGACAGTTTATGTTACGTGGTTTCTTAGTTAGGTGTCTATGACAGTTATGAAAACCATAACCAATTAACTTGGGGAGGAAAAGGTTTATTTTACTACCCGTTTCATCTAACAGTTCATTGTTAAAAAAACAGTGAGTGGCCGGGCGGTGGTGGCGCACACCTTTAATCCCAGCACTCGGAAGGCAGAGGCAGGCAAATCTCTGTGAGTTCGAGACCAGCCTGGTCTACAAGAGCTAGTTCCAGGACAGGCTCCAAAACCACAGAGAAACCCTCTCTCGAAAAACAAACAAACAAACAAAAAAAGTGAGTGCAGGAATGGAAATAGGGCAGAAAATGGAGGCAGAAACTGATGCAGAGGCCATGGAGGGGTATGGCTTACTGATTTGCTCCTCATGGCTTCTTCTTCAGCCTGCTTTTCTACAGAACCCAGGACCATTAGTCCTGAGATGGTACCACACATAATGGTCAGGGCCTTCCCCCATCAATCACTAATTAAGAAAATGCCCAACAGCTGAATCTTATGGAGGCATTTTCTCAACTGAAACTTTTCTTTCATATAGTTTTAGCCCCTGTCTAGTTAACATTCAACTTCCAGCACACATGGTAAAGGATCAGAAATGTCATGGCTGTCTTGAGACAGAGAGATACTGTTTGATGCATGTGGTTCTCACTTTATCACATGATGCTTAAAAAGTAAAACCGAGTATTCAGAGTTAAAGAGAGAGACCAGGAATATGGAAGCTGAGAACATATTTCCCCCAAAACATTTCCTCAAGAAAAAGAGATCCCAGAAAAGAAGACTTTGACTTTAGCCAGCTCCGTTCTATCATTTACATCATACAGAATCACATGGTATAAAATCCCGTTGCTTTAAGCCATTCAGTTTGTCATTCTTTGCTATGAGGGTGATAAGAAACAGGCTTGTGAGGTTAATCTCAGACCAAGGGAGTAGGTAAAGATATACTTGGAAATGGAAGCAGTAGACAGGCAGCCATAGCCCTGTGTCATGGTATCAAGGCATAAGGACATGAATAACCACCATAGTTGGAATAGTGTCTGGAATGTATTTCAAGGTGTTCTAGGGTTTTAAAAATGTCAGACTTCATTCCTAAATTTTAACCAGGTTTTTCTTCTGTTTCTTTCTATATTATTGCTGTGGCTATCCTGATTATATTTTCTTACTCCCTTCTATTTGAGTCCTCACAGAGTTTGTAGTCATTTGCCAAAACCCCATGGTTTCCACTGATACACATACCTACACAATGTCCTTCTTGCATATCTTTTAGTTATGCCTCTAAATCTTGGCCTTTCTTTTATGTATCTGCTTAACTTTTATTCAAATGGTCTAGAGTACGCCCAATGTTTATTCTTTTTTTTAATTTAGCTTTGTTTTAATGTCTCTTTATAGGTCAAAAGTTGGTGAATGTTTTCTGCACTTGGCCATTTCTGAAAGAAAATTGATTTAAGGTGCATTATGCTTACAATTACATTTTGTTTCCATAACATGATTATGAGAACTTTGAGGTTGGAATACAATGTTGCATAATATATAATATGTTGTAACATAGAATGAGATGTGTATCATTAGATTGTCATTTGCCAATTCAATGCCAAATATTGCCATCTAAGATGATGAGCAAACACAGTTTTGACATACATATTAATCAAAACAATTGAATGCAAAGCAGATGGATCCAACATACTTAATTATGAAATATATTCATCATCTGGGAAAATATATGTCTGAATAAATACACGTTTCCACTTCCCTATGAAGCATGTATAATTTAGTGACTGTATTTCAAATTGAACAATTATGTATACTCTGCTGGAATGTTTTACAAAATTGTCTAAAATGCCAACACTGATAAAGGTTTAATTGCGATATCAATGGTGTTACTCAGAATTAGAACTCATCTCATTGTACTATGAGTGAGATAATAGATTTCTCTCTGCTCATATTTCAAGTGATAGTAAACTTCTCTTATTCCATAAAGAACATACATTTCTCTTGCATAGTTCAAAGATCTCAGAAGAAAATTCATTTTCTAATGTTGTACACATAGTTCAATTCTGTATTGGCAGAAATATCTTTGGTGTTCTTTTGTGATTCTTCCTGTTTCATTGTTTATGCTACCTTCATAATTAATTGGTTAGACAGAAGCAGAATATCGAAGTTATTTTTACAAGTCCTTTTTTTATCCTTTCCAGACACAAGGATAAAATACCCAGAGACAAAAGGAGAGTAAGCAAATACATGTCAAAGGGAGATGTCACCAAATCTATCCAGTCACACTTGCCCACTTCATATCATCTTTTCCTATTCTTTACATAGGGCATGGCAAATTACACCCTATCTTCCTGTTAACACTGATTTATCTTGCACCTTGCCTCCAAATCTTGAAACTAAACACCACTGTTTTCCAAATGGCAGAAAAATTTTAGTAAAGTGAATACAAAATTAGCAAGTCAAATCTTGTACATTGGAGTTGGCTGAGTGGTGGAAACACGGGCTACTCTTGAAGAAGACCCCTAGCTGTAATTCTTGGCTCCAGAATCTAATGTCCTCTTCTGCCTCTCTAGGAACTAACTGCATGTATGTGGTGCAAATACAAATGTGTAGGCAAACATACAGACACACATGCAGGCACACACACATGCATGCAGGCACACACAGAGGGAGCGAAAAAATAAAATTAGGGGAACAAAAACAAATAAAAATTGCCTTGGTACTTTACAAAGGAAAGGTCCCTTTTAAACTTGTACTAGAGTGATATCTGCTGTGACAACTGAGAATAGAAATGAGAAATTGAACAGTTTTATGAGCAGCACACTAAAAACAATTCTATACTTTGAAGCAATATTATTAACAACTAATAATACTTTATTACAATTTATTAAGAATGATAATCAGATCCCTCTACAGGTACAAAATCCCTTAATTCTTAATGTAAATTCATTGAATAGATCTGATGAAAATTTGTGGTAGTTTTGTATGTTTGCTTGCTTGCTTACTTCTTGTGACCCATGCTAGTCTTGGAGGCCTTATGCAGCCAAGCACAGGCTTTAATAACTTCCTGAGATTAGAGGTATGTGCCACCATGTCCAGTTTTCATGGTATTGGGGGCTAAAATCTGGTGATTGTGCATGCTAAAGACACTGTCAGCTGAGCTACATGCTCAGCCCAAATATGGATACTTGAAGTGGTCGTGAAGCAAGAATTCACTCATTAAATTATTGAGAGACCCATGGTGGAAACTACATATCAATTGCAGATTTTTAGTGAAAATAGATGGCAAGGTAAAAGGATAAATAGGCCTACACCACCAATGTTGGGAATAATCGGAAAGATATATGAGGCCTTCCATCTGTGGGTAAGACAAGGAAATTGACTAAATTAGAGGAAATACTTTAGCTCTTGGAAACAAGATCGATGCTAGTAGACTAGTGTGCCAACTCCATTAAAGCCCTTGGGGAGTATTTGGGAGAACTAACTCCATTGTGTAGCCTTACCTGTAATGCAGCTAATTATACCAGATAATTGTCAGTAAGGATCCTTCCTAACAAGCAGCTTCTACATACTCTAAAAAGAAAATTACCCCATATATAAATAGTTAAAATGAGCTATCAAAGAAATATTGCTGGGACACCTTGGTTACTGTGATACCAGCTGATCACGCAAATCTGAAAACAAAGAGAGCATTGTTTAATTAACTGCAAAACACCTGCAAAACCAGTGATTGACAGTCAAAGTCAGGAGTTAACACAGTACACATGAAGGGCAAGCAAAATGGGGCTTCAACTGCGATAACTAGGTGGGTAAAATGTGAGTAGAACCTGATCATCTCACTGGGTTGGCAAAGAGTCAATACAGAGAACACGAAGCAATTCAATTGGTTTAGCCCATAATAGCCCATCAAACTACCAATTCTACCAGACATTACCTCAATCTTTGTCTGGTTTATGTCATAAATTCTAGATAATAAAACCTAAATGAAACATTCACTGTCTTCTTTTCCTCTGTTGTAACAAGCGCCTCATAAATTCACATATTACATATTTGATAACAGAGTCCCCTGTAGGTAGAACTGTTGAGGCAGATTATTGAGTTTTTAATGTGTAAAGTGTTGGCAAAAGAACAAACTCACTGGGGGAAGGACTTGAGTTTTATAACTTAATGCTACTTCACTGATTCCTGTGTGTTAGTGAAATAGAATCTCTCTGTTTCCTGACTCCTACAAAAAGTAATGACTACTATGTAGTGTCAAAAAAAAAAAAAAAAAAAAACCTAATTCTCAAATCAGACAGTGGTGGTGCATGCCTTCAGTCCCAGCACTTGGGAGGCAAAGGATTGTGGATCTCTGTGGGTTCGAGGCCAGCTAATTCCAGGAGAAGCCCCTGTCTCAAAAAACCAAAACAATAAAAGAAAAAAAGAAAGAAAGAGAGAGAGAGAGAGAGAGAGAGAGAGAGAATCCTCTGAAACACATGAAGAAAAGTTTCTTAATTGTAAAAACATCACAAATTTCAACAAAAGTATAAATTAAAGCTCTCACTAACATTCATAGATATCTTACCCATGTATCCTAGGTTGCAGCCATGTTATCCTCGTTTTGACATTCCTCTAGATCAGTCTTTTCAGTTCAAGTATGTTGTTCTGACTTCCATTTTGCTGAAAGCCTCTCCTAGTTACTTCTGCAACTTCTGTAAATCCTTGAGATCTCAATATGAATATTAAATTCCAAGAGTTAGATTCTGTGTTCCTTGACTTCCAAATCGAAAGCATAAGTCATCTTTTACTTTTATATATTTTGACTTTCCTTTATTTGTCAAAATATGCTAATTTTATGAATATATTTTCCTTTTTCCTTCCTTCCTTCCTTCCTTCCTTCCTTCCTTTCTTCTTGCCTTCTTATTTTTCTTCCTTTCTTCTTTCATTACTTGTGGGAGCCCACGTGTGACTCACTTTCCATCTGGAGTCATTACTGACTTGAAGCCAATTGAGTTCAAGACTGCCTGCCCTGCTTACTCCACATAGCCTCGAGGGCTGCGAGAAAGTTCTGATTAAGCTCATGAGTAAGAGTATTTTTGTCCAGATGAAGGAACATATTATCTATTAAGATTTGGCTGGTGTGTGCCAGCTGGAGGCACTCCTCCTTAGTGATTGATAGCTGTTTGCTACTAGCTGAATTCTGGTATTGTGATAATGCAACTGTTTGAGCTTCCTCCCAAGGGCAGTGCAGGGAGGTGGTTAGCTGACTGTACTACTCTTTTTTCTGCCTTTTGTGTGCAGATAGTATATATGTTGGGGAAGAAATAAACTTGGGGCTGTTTGGTATTAACGTTCAGTCCTCCCGGTCTATCCTATGTTTTTGTCTTCATTTCTCTTAATCTGTCACTTCCTATAATCTCTCCCTCCCTCCCAGGTACACCTTGATGATTACTGCCAGGACGAGCACCAACAGTTATTTGCTTTCTTCTTTCTTCTTCCTTTATAGAGAAAGGGGCTCACTGCACAGACTCACAGAGATCTGCCTGTCCCTGCCTCCCCAGTGCTGGGATTAGAGGTGTTTGGCACCACTCCTGGCTCATGCATTTCTTTAATGTTTCAACTTAGTTTAACAATTTTTTAAAACTTGAAGACAACATTTCTTGTTGTGTGCTTAAACTAAAACCATTTTTACAATAGAATAAGTGACAGTTTTGTTTAAGTTTTATGTTCTGTTTTTAGTAGTGACTTTTTAACCTTCTTCTTAATGGACTCTGAACCCGACCAGTGTGTTAACACTTTCCCTTCGTGATGATTCAGCATAAGTCTACTATGCTGCTGAGATTTAGAATCTATCTACTCATTTCAGAAGTTATATTTTCATCTCAAAGTCCAGACTTTAGAAAATACACATCCCAAACATGGGAAAAGTTGTTATTTAAATGTCTTCTGAATCCATTACCTGAATGTTAATTCAGTTTTTTTCCCATTATGATAATAAGCTGAAATCCATGGCTTTAGCCTATCAAATTTGCACCACGTTGCTGATGGATTAAGTAACTGAAAGGATTTGTAGAGCTAAAATTCACCCAGTCCCAAGTGTGACCGAACTTTCATTAGTATAATTGGCCAACTCACCAGAAGCGAGTTATTGTGAGATTTTCCTTAAATGTAACCCAACTTATTAATCTAAGATTAAAATAACTTATGAAGCTTTCATTTTTGATTTTAAAGATTTGCCTCCGAATAAGGAAAATAAAGTATCCTAATTTTATTTTATTGTTAAACATTTTATTCCTGGTACTTTGAAATTTGTAGATCATGTCAAAAACCAATAGCTTTAAATTCACAAGAATTCTAGTTTCTTGACTGTCTCCTTGTCTCCATGATCTGAAATTCTGAGGATTCATTCATGTGATAACCATTATATTCCTTGTAAATTCAAAATAAGTTCAGTGACTGAAGGCTGAGTAAAATGTTTAAATTTGACTTCTTTACCTACCAAAAAGTTTGAAAGGAAAGAGAAACTATGGCAACAATTTATTTTACTAAAAGGCAGAAAGTATTGATGTGTTGAATAAATTCAATAAAATATGGATTCATGAAAAAGAAATTTAAGTAAGGAAACTTTATAACATTGGATATTAGGAATTTTAATGGTTTCTCTTTCCCTGTTTATACACTGAATATCCATAATGAGCATCCAGATGGAATGAGACCCCTACCAAGACTGGCCCTACAGATTCAGGGGACACTCTAGTTTTTGTCTCTTTTACTCCAAGAAAATAAATGATAACCCTTTTTATAACTAGAAATATTTTTATTTTAGTAAAATTTGTCTATTTTTTATCTCACATCATTCTGTAGTTTGAGTCTTAAAAATCACTTTAATGATAAATCTTTTAAGAGATTCATTTCTTTCTCTTTATAAAAAAGAATTTTATTTAGTTGGAAGGTACAGCCATGGGAGTTTAACAGCTCAAAGTACTGATGTGAAAGGAAGAAGAACTTGGAGCTCCATAAGCTAGCATGTGGAATTTTCCACCCGGATTTTATTCTTCATGTTGTGCATAGTGAACGACACGCAGATATTTAATAATTTAATTGTCACAGTACATTGGTGAGAGTTGAGACTCTATGATTCAGACATAGCCACATGTCACTAGCTTGTAACATTTTCCTCTTATGAAGACAAAGACAAATGCACGTGATAAAACTAGCCTGTTGTTTTAATCACGGGAATGCAATACCGGTTCATGACCCATCTGCTCAGGTTATGTGGGGAAAGCAAACTGGAAGGGACAGTTTTCAACTGAAAATATATGGTTCTGAAATTTTCATTCTAAACAAAGGTGAGCATGGTAATTTTACTTTCCAAGAGTGCCTCCAGCACTATGAGAACATAAATACACAGAGGGGGTTCCAGTAGAGATGAGGCTTCGAGTTGTTGTCCTGTTCAGAGGCAATAAGGAAAAAGGTTTTGAACACTTCATTGTAGAGTCAAGCAGGTTTTTTTTAATTTAAAATAAGCTTAAAGGTGGTGTCGAATCTGCTTTCCCTCCTTTGTATTACTAAATGTAATAAAGGCAGGGGAATAGCAAAGCTAATATGTGATGACATATTTGGACCCACAGAAGCTGAAATACTGAAGTAATGACTTTGGCTGCACAGTTACGCGTTTTAAACATATGAACTATTACTAATTTCAACTTAATTGACCTGATAATTCCCTTTATACTTTGTGGCAGCATTTGGTACAATGGTTTTATTTAGAATGGATAACTCAGTGTTTGACATCTTAATTTGAGGACATCTGTCAGTCTCAGTGAGGGTTGATGATTAACATTTTTAACATCTACATATTTAAAATTTGTTTAAATTATGCCTATATAACAAATAAAATATGCTATATTATTGAAGACAATATATTTTAATTTCCATCCTTTGTATTAATATCGAGCAGACACAAAAATGCATTACCTACAATTTTGATTTGAAAGAATATCCTTTCTTCTTGCTGAATTCCAAGTGATGGTTATCCACTTTCAGTGAAATAAAGTGATATGAATTCAGACCTAACTAATATCTAAGTTTTCTGCTTCTGTTACTGTGTAATGTTTGACCTATACACAAATGATTTCATAAATGTCACCAGTAATATATTTAAAGATTTCTACCAAAGATTCAAAACAGCAACACTTTGGTGAAATTAACAATACTTATAGATAACTAAAATGTCAGTGAGAATTCTCCACTAGCACAGAGGATAAGCAGGTTTTAATTAAAAGCACCGCGAGGTGTTCTCTTTTTGAAGACCCTTTTCCTATGCATTACTTTGATCCCTGTTTTATCTGATGCACAGAAGGACAGGAGTGTTTTATCACCCATTTGTTAGATAGGTAGAAAAATAACTGAGAATAGCTGTATTCAACAATTTAAAAATAAGTTCATATTAAACAAAATGCATTATATTCTTCTAGTGTACCCTATATTAAAGCAATTTTAAGACAATGACAATTGATATATATCATTTATATTTGTTTCTTGATTATACAAAATATGCAAATGCAGCAGTTTATCTTTTTTCTTGAGGATTTTTTCACGTTTTAATATTTTTTTTTGAGAATTTCATACATTATACTTTGGCCATATGACTTTGTTGCTCCAGACTCTTCCTAGGTTCTCCCTCAACTCACTACTCACCCAACATGAAAGTTTTTAATTTTTCTTCCATTTTGTAGTATGTTTGCTTGACTCCAAGGAAAACTTACAGCCTGAAATGGTGTTAAGAATTTTGGTGAGTTTATTCATTTACATTGATTAGCATTGAACATTACCATAGATATGTTGTTTTGAGGACCACTGCATTGTCCACTTTAGCAAATTTTTCATGTTTGAAAAAATATTGGATTTGAACTTAATATTAACCCTAGTTATAAGATTGTTTTCTGTTGAAATTCCACAAGCATTACTTATTTCTTGTAGTTAAATTCCAGATTAACTTAACTGAAGGCCACAATAATTCAGCACTTATGCCCTAGCATTTTAGTGAAGATGCAAAGAATTTATGTGTTCAAAGAGTTAGCCCATCGACTGGCACTTGGAGAGAGTTATTAAGGTCTTACATCATTATCATCATCATCATCATCATCATCATCATCATCATCATCATCATCAGAAAGGAATAGGCATGATGAGAGTTCCATAAGTATTCTTAAAAGACTTCTTCACTGTTTATTATTTCATTTTATATTACACCATTTAAAGTACGTTTAAAATCTGGTATTTTTAAAATTCAATTTTCTCCTGTGTTTTATTTGAGCTTTCAGTGTATTGGGTTTTTTGTTTGTTTCTTTCTTTCTTTTGTTTTGTTTTTCTGAAACCTAAAAATCTTTAGAGCTGCTATTGATGGAAAATTTTTGTCTTTTTAAATGTTGCAGAAAACTAAACTATTTGAAGATTCCCCCACAACATTAACCTATATCTACCTGAAAAAAAAAATCAGGAATGGCAAACATTTTTATGATGAGTGAATTCAAATTTATACTTTCTGCCTTATAAAAATGAGACCTTTCAAGGCTCCTAGATGCTCCACTAGAGAGGACCTGAATAAATAGCTCTTGATTATCCTGTTGTGCCACAAGAGATAACTAAGGATCTACTGCTGGTGTGTGTGTGTGTTTGTGTGTGTGTGTGTGTGTGTGTTCATTCTGTTCTTGCATGGCCTACCAATAAAGGTAAAAGTTACTTAAAATGGGAAATATATTGCCTTCAAATCACATGGGGCTGGCAGTTTAAGATTCGTGTTTAGTCAGAGTGTATTGGCTGAGAAATGGTGAAGTAGCTCCACTGCTTCTAGTGGCTGAATTTGACTGTTCTGAATTTTCAACTCATTTTTCCAGCCAGGGTTTTCACTTGCTCCGCTTACTCTCCTATGTAACACCTAAGGGACCTAAGTCACTTTTCACACAATTTGTGTGGTAGGATATTGTATGCGATATTCTCAATCCTTGATATACAACATCTCTCTAAATACGGATTATCTCCACTCATAACCCTACCTGAACCGTTTACAAAGTTACACGAGGTATACCTGAGTCATGGAGGTATTTTCTATATCGGTTTTGTCTTGAATTTATGTGCTCACATTGATCAATTGTTTTTTATCCAAATAACTGATATTATGAATAAATTTGCTGAAGACTATATTTTCTGAGCTAAAACACCTATTGATCCATGATAAGATTTAATATGTGTTTTAAAGTAGAGCTCTATAAGGGTTATTGCTGATGTTTTTGTTGACAGAGATATGCTTCAATTTAACCTCCACCCAAGAGGATTAAGCCTGGAGACTTGATGAGGTGGCAACTATGTCATACAGTAGTGGAAAATACAGTTCCAAAAATAAGATTTATAAGGGAAATTCAAGCACATACATAAAAATAAAAAAGTAATGTGCATTTTTGACATAGCTTCAAATATCTTGTATTTTGAGAATAATTCCTTATTTTGTCAATGTAGAGCATCTAAGGGTATACAGAAAAATTTTGTATTTTAGTTACAGCACCAAACTTCCTAAAAAGCTTGAGAAAAAGACAAAAACATAGGTCAAGATTTCAGTTTCACAAATCTAATCTTGGTGGATATAATTTAAATGAAAGCCAATGAACTTACTTTGCCTGACCTGTGGATGGCCTGGGACCAGTTCTTGGGGTGATGCTGAAAGCTATAGAGTAAACCCTATTACTGTTTCCTGACTTAAACTTTGAGATCAAGAAGGAACGAGAGACAAAATTCTCCATTTCTAATGTCCTTCTGTAAAAGAGAAGAATGTTCTCCAATAGCCTGGCAACTCAGTGAGCTCTTGCACCTGCTTGAATACTGTTTGAGGAAGGGATGGTGAGATGGCTCTGTAGATAGATGTGCTTGCCAGGCAAGTTTGGAAACATGAGTTCACACTCTGGAATGGAAAGGTAGAAGGAGGAGGGAAAGGAGACGGTCTGCACAAAGTTATCTTAACTCCATATATATATACTGTGGCATACATGCCCACATACACACATTTACACACAATAATAATAAATAACAATCTTATAAAATAATAAAGGATAAGCACTTAGGAAATGTTAAAATCAGAAATGCAAAAATATTTTCCTCCTAACAAAACAACCAATCAGAAAAAAAAAATAGCACCCAAATATTCCTGGTCTTGATGGGATTTGACGACAACACTGGCTAAGCCCTAAAAAGCATATTATGTATGTACTAAAGTATAGTTTGGTTTTGTATAGCAAAAGTGTCTTAAGCAATCATTAGGCAAGAGAGTTTTGCAATCTTCTACTTCCAAATACCACCATGGAAATTAAGTAAACTCTTAATAATCATTGTTACATATTGTTGCCAAACCCTATACATTATTTCAAAAGTTGCATTAAAATGAATGTTGGTGTTAGAAGGAAGAACCACTACCCAAAACTTTGACCTTGACATGTATACTATTTCATGATCACTCAAACACACAAAAAATAAATAAGCAAATGTAACATTTTTTAAAGAACACCAATTGTTATGTTTCTAGAATTAAGGTCAAATATAGAATCAAGGACTTGTTTAATTTTTTTCATGAACCAAACAGAAGTGTATTTATTCAAGAAACATTTTTGCATGTCTTTTTTTCAAATTCCACAAAGAATGTTAGACATTTTCTATTAATTTTTGTTATACATATGTTTGTATATGTGTGTAAATTTAATAAGATTATTGTTGTTGGGGGTAGGGAAGCAGGAGCAGGAATGAGTCATAGGAACAATTATTATATTATTACCTACGACACACTACAAGGTGTTCTGCTCTCTGGTACTGGTCTAAGTCCTCCAAAGACATCTTTTCATTCAACTATGAAGCCAAAGCTTCATTATTACTCAACGGGATCCAACAAAGGGAGCCGCTACTTTTCCTTTCTATCCAACTACTTACTTCTCATTCAGTCTACCCCAGGAATACTTGCTTGTTTGCCCTCCATTAGGAATAGTATGCTTGACTCCACCTAAATAAATCTATATATCTATTATCCTCATTTTCTTCTGAAATCTAGTTTTACAACAATTACCATTATCCCAAATTTCTGTACATGAGAAGGTGGCAGCCTTGTCTACGTTGGAGTCACACACAGCCAACAAAGGGTATGGATTGTATTATTCCTATCCATCCACCCAGAAACACCTCTGTCATCTTTCAAAAAAAAGATCAGAAAACAGCTTGCTCTACATTTGGAATCTTAAAACTTTCAGCCCTTTGGGTGCCAACTTACCATCTACAATTTAAAATTTACAGCCAGTTTTGAAATTAAAAGAAAAAAAAGGCCTCCAGGTTCAACATATAGAAGACAGAACATAAAAAAGAGACATTGCCCTATTCCCATTTAATATCTTATTTTCTGTGTTCTTTACTTGATTCTCCCCTGACTTCTACTAAATTGCATGCCTAGAGGCCTGTCAGCTTCATGTCCTGTGGGTCGGGTTCCCATGCTTTGCCTCTCCATATGTTAGATTTCCAGAGCAGGTGTGGAGAACAGTACTGAACCGTACCATCTGCCACAAAGGTGCAGCGGTGCTCACTGAATGGAGGCCAGGAATAAAGCTGGGAAGGGATGGCTTCCAGGCCCAACTGGCTCCTGTGCGCTCTGGAAGTCAAGGAGCCAAGAAAAAGTAACTAGACCTAAACTTTTCATCAAAGCAAGGCTGTAATTCTGGAAGCAGGGAAGATCTATTTTTAAATCTCAGTGTCATTTGCCAGACGTGTTAAGATTTGAGAGACTCTCCTTCCGTTTTTCATGGGATTCAACAAAGTCGTTTGCCAACTTCAGCTACCAGGCCCTGAAACCGTGTCACTCCCTTGCTACCATCACGATTTTTTGGGTCCTTGACTATATATGGAATTCTCTCCCTTTGTTCATAGATAATAGCTGCAGCTGGGTTTTAATCAGAGAATTTGTATGACTGGGTCATGGGACATGATTTGTAGTCTGTGTAAAATTCTACCTTGTTGGCTTACTTGCTTTAGAGCAATTCACTGCTGGTTGCTGAGGTATGGAGACACCTGGGAAAGCCAGTCACAGGAAAAAAGAAACACCTGGAGAAACCTGGAAAGCCTCAGCTGCATAGGGAGACACCAGCCATTGGCTAACCAGAAACTGGAGCACTCTCTCCAGCAGATGCCAGGAAATGAATTCTTCCCCAAGCCAAAGTTCACCTGAGAGCAGATGTTTCTCTTAGTCAATCTTCTGGGTAAAAAGTCAACTCCAATAGACTCTGCTACAGCCTAGATCACAAGGGAGTAATAGCTAAGCTGGGTTCCAGAATCCTGACCCAGGAGTACTTTAAGATAACAAAATTTAGTTGTTTTAAGCCCCAAGTGTGTGTTAAAAAGTTATACAACAACAAAAAACAGACTGATACCTACATGTTTGTCTATCAGTAGGAAAACAGACAGATTCAAACCAACCAAAATCAACCCATCAATCAACCACCACAAACAACAGAAATGTCTCAAAGAATGTTGTCATAATGTTAATAGCCATGTTGGGATCCGTATGTAGGTCCCCACATGTGAATCCCCAGCCCCTGGTCAGTCCTTGCTTCCTGGAGGAACTGTGGAAGCAGGTTCTTGGGTAGAAGTGAGCAAGAAGGGCAGAAATGACCAGGGACTTTCAGCAGAGAGATGATTAATAGGACTTGCTCATACAGCTGGAGTCTGGGGTAGGGCTGTGGGAGAGACAAAAAGGGAATGCACCTAATTTACACGTATGGACCCTGCATTAAGGATGCAGCAATTCAAATACCAAAGCAGAAGGGAGCAAGTACAGGGAGCTGAGGCAGACACGTGTTCCAGGTTTATCACTCTTCATACTCGGTCACAAGATCTCTGAAGAGCCACTTTCCTAGCTTAAATAACATTGTTTCTTTAGGGTTTAGTGAGACCAGGCCTTATTTCAGAAAGAAATGGTACCTCCTGCCTTGCTCTAAGAGCTGTCTGGCTGTCTGGGATATGTTCAATGCTCTACTGTCCCTCATCTTCCCCGGTGGACCCACATCACCCCTTCGTTTTTTTGTTTTTTGTTTTGTTTTTTTTTTAGCTTGAGTTTTTTTGTTTTGTTTGTTTTTGTTCTCTCTCTCTCTCTCTCTCTCTCTCTCTCTCTCTCTTTCTTTTTTGAGACAGAGTTTCCCTATGTAACTTTGGTGCCTGTCCTGGAACTAGCTCTTTTAGACCACGTTGACCTCAAACTCATAGAGATCTGCTTCCCTCTGCCTCCCGAGGGCTGGGATTAAAGGCTTAGGCCACCACCGCCTGGTTAACTAACTTTTTTCATTTCTTTTAGATATCTACCACAGTTTTTCTTCCAGCCTCTCCTTCTGTTCATTCCCCAACTCTCATCTACCCCCACCTCCTGCCAGCCCCATCTACTCCTCCTCTTCCTCCATTCAAAAAGAGGCAGAATTCCCATGGTCTTGAACAGAGAAAGCATGACACATCAAGTTGAGGTAGGAACGTGCTATCGAATGTGTCAGTATAGTCCGCGGTAATAGTATGACATCATACCAAATCCTGGTCGGTGGTGACTTCAGCTATATTACTAACTTATTTTTAGAGAAACTGGGTAAGTCATGGGGTAAGAAGGGGAAGTGCAATGGGGCCCATCAGAGGTAAGAGCCAAGCAATGAAGGGGTTGGGGCACCAGGTGACAGGGTCATTGACAGCATGTTGAGAACTCCAATTGTTGTGGAGGTGGAGGAGGGTTTTCATAGTTTGATCAACCAATCCCAATTCATTTAAATAAGAACACCATTCCTCCCACAGGATGACACAAGTCTACCTTCTCCACCCCCTGGTTCTACTGTCAAATAGTCTAGAGCCCTCCTGTTTTGTAGTACAACTCTGCCAAGAGTGGCCTTTTGCCATTGGAGGGTGCTCAAGCTACCCGTGGTGGCTCCATGGCTTGATCTAGTTCATCTTTCAAGTCCCCAGTTAGGTAATGGGTCTGTGCCATGGCACTCCAGCTGCTCCCAGTCTGTGGGAATGATAAGCCCCAGCCTGACTAGCAATGTGATGAATCTTTCTTGTTTTTTTTTTGTTTGTTTGTTTTATTTTGTTTTTTGTGGAGATGTGGAGTAGGAGGCCTGCCTTACTGTCTTCATATAGATATACCTGGGGAAGGAAAATAACAGGAGTGCAAAAACTGTTAATGTTTTCATTGGTTTACATTGGCTCAGGAGCTTATAACCCTCTACACACACACACACACACACACACACACACACACACACACCAGAGGAACAGGCGAGGGCATGGAATGTTCCTGTGGTTCCCATATGGCATAGAGGTAGGGGGACTGGCCCTCAAAGAGTGGGTTCTCCTGTAAGGGTTTATTCAAGGAAAGGCCTCTGTCTGAGGAGGAACCATGCATTGCAGTGTTAGAGGTACCATGGCTAAGAGAGGATGCAGAAAGGGTGCATAGAAGAAACAAGGAGAGGCATTTGGGTAGGTTGTAAGGGGCAGCAGGACAGTGGTGTATTGGACATATTGCAATCAAACAGGATGATTTGTGCAAATCTTCTCAGTTGTGTTTCTTGTTCAAGAATATTTTTCTGTTGTAGCTCAGATTGGGAGGCTTGCAGAAGCTGTTGAGACATATGAATATTACTTAGCAGAGGGAGGTATAGCCTGACCAGTGGGATGTAGTTGTTCACATCTCCTGCTCTCTATTTTTCATCCCAGGGGTCATCTATATTAATGGGGAGGTGGTTATTTAGGTTTTCAAAGAGGCTGCTTCTGTGGGAACGGAACTCAATTTTGTAGAACCAGTCAAGGCAGATGTTGTAATAATTCTGGTTAGTAAGGCAGCAGGTTTCCCCTTTGCAACCCTTTGTAGACAGGTAGTTGGAGGTCACAAGGTTGGAGTTAGGATAGAGTGGAATAAAAACAGAGCTTTAGCATCCTGGGTTGGAGCAATCTTGGGAACTGATTTTCTTCCTCTTTCCTGAGTGGAGAAACTCCAGCGGTGAATATTGAGGAAAAAATTAGGAGTCTGGGCGATAGTGAGATAGCTGAGTAATATAACAAAGACTGCCATTGAAATAACAGAGAAAAAGGCTTGAGGAAGGCACATGCGTTATGTGACTGCCACTAGGTCACGAATGTCCTTCCAGGTGATTTGGCTCCTAGGTCTCCTTTTAGGTCTCTGCCTTCAATGATAGGCAGGCCATCTTCTTTGCAGGTGGGGAGGTGCCAGACATTTCACACTAATATCCAAATAACCCAAGGCTGATCCTGTGGGGAATATATAAGAAATGCCTCTTCCTATTGTGAGGAGGGGTCAGGTCCCTTCCAGATCCCATTTAGGGATTCCACTGTATTACTAACAAGGGGAGGATCAATTGTAGTACTTTCCAATGAAGAACAATGAGGGATATTTTGTGTTTATATATATATATATATATATATATATATATATATATATATATATCAAGCATGGTTAGTCTTGTTAAGACTATTTCCAATTGAACATTAGGAAGTTAAAAAGTTGTGTCTTGCCTTTTTAACTGGGTTTCAAGCATTTGATATGCTTTTTAAATTATATCTTGTCCCTACTGATAGTAAGGGGTCCCTGTATGGCAATCAACTTCCCATGTAGAGTAGAGTGCTTTAAATCAGATGCTGGTGAATGTGGGGGCACTATCAGTTTTGATTTTGTGGCCCCTAATGCTGAATGCAGAGTGCATGTGTATGATATAAGTTTCCTCGAGCTTTCTCCAGTTTGGGCAGTGGCCCTTATGAAGTGGGAGCAAGTGCCTATTGCTAACAAAAACATATTTTTGTCACCCGAATTGGGGTACATGGGTCACTTCAATCTGCCAGAGGGCATCTGCCTTGAGGCATTGGGGATTAACTTCCATAGCACATAGTGAGAATCAATAAACATGAAAGTGAAAAGGTGCTGGAGAAAATCAGTGTGGCATGTTGAAATGCTGGAAATTTGTCAAATAGCAATGGTCACTGTGCGGTCTTCATTTTTTTCTTCTTTTTTTGTTTTCTTAATTTAGACATTTGGAAATTATGGCAAAGATATCTAACAGGACTTGTCAGTCTTGGGAGGATGAGTGGAAAGAGAATGATGGGAATGAGCACTACCGCTAGAAAGTGTCCTCATTGATAATAAATGACCAAAAATTTATCTTTCTGCCACAAAAAGAATTTATAAGTCTTTCCATCACTCTGGAAGCTGAGAGATAATGTAATTTAGTATGGTTTAATCATAGCAATTCACCCATGTACCGTCTATAAATCCATAAAGAAATCAGAATCATCCCATATGCTCCGTAGATGAGTCTGGACTTGAGGCCATGCACCCTCAAATGAGTCATAGGAAAGAAGAATGGCATAAATCCCTTTAAAATATAGGGCAGGGCATGCCAGCCATACCCTGTAACAGGTAGAGACCAAGGGATGCGGGAAGAATGTGGCAGCCAGGTCCAGCTTTGATATGTTCAATAGGCACCTCAATCTCTTGTCCCAGGTTTGAATCATGTTTATATTAAGGACATTTGAAACTTGGTCCTGGTAGCTGTGGAAAGGTAGTCTCAGATTAGGAATGGGAAAAGATTCTTACTCCCTCTGAAATGGGCAGGTGAGGAAATAGGCTGTTGATTGACAGTATTTATCTGAAGTCCCCTCCATTGTGAGAGGTGGATAGTAATTGCTTGTAATCTCTACTGAAATCCACATTGTAGAAGACGCAGTTAGTTGGTTTCTGCTAAACTACTGAGGGAGACTCATGCCTTTGAGTCCTAGCAGAAAGCTATAACTTACAGGGGTTCCTTATCTTTTACAAGAAGAGATCAGGTATTTTCTGGTTCCCAGACTATAACCTAAGATTTGGAACTCTTGAGTTTCTAATCTGAAAGATGCTATGAGTTTGTGATTCTGCTGTAAGATTGGGATGGGCCTAATAGATGTTCTTTATAAAGTTGGGGCTAGGAAACATCTAGTTTATTAATATTTCAATATAGTTATTATTATTTAAAAAATAAAATATGCAAATGTCTAAATATAGAATAATGCAGTAGACATGTGTTTGTCTCTACAATTGTGCTTATAGTGAGGTCAGTGAAAGAATTTGTTCCTCTTTATTTTAAGAATTATTAAATTATCTGCTGAGAACTTTTAAGTTAAAATTATTTCTTACAAAGAGAGTCAAAGACAACAATAACAACTCTTTAAAATTGGTAAAACATAAAATTATACTATGTATATGAAATTGGTATTGAAGTTACAGAAAAATAAATGTATTTATTTACTGTGGTTGGTCTTGGTAGAAGGCCAAAATTAGATTTCATTAATAGCAGCCACCTATTGTACCTTATGTATTTTATCTGGCGGGTTTGTTGTAGAGCACCAGGGATTGAAGCCAGGGTCACACACATCCTAGGCCTGCACCTACCACTGTGCAATGTTCTCAACCTATTTATAGATTTTAAAATAATATGAGTAGTATATATACATATGCATACATACACAAACGTACACACATAACCACACATCAATATCCTCTTGTGTGTATGCATGTGCGTGTGTGATTCAGCACAAAATCTAGTCACGCACACCTTCAGCATGGTGTTGCAATGATTTTTATCAGCTATTTTCACTTTCATCAGCTAATGTCCTTTTACTTCCAAAAGAGGACTATAGTTGTCATATCATTTTAATTTCACATTCAGTATCACAAAGTCTACGCATATACTTTTTATTTAGTACTACATAGCTTTCTGTAGCTTGGTTATTTAATTCAAAGAGCTATCTCAACCCAGTTCCTGAGAAAGTTATTCACTGCTTAGATTTTTAAAAATGCAGTCATCGTCTACAATTGCAAGTTGCATGTTTATTTATTCAATTAACTATGGATGGAAAATATCTAGTGAATCTAGCATATGAATACTGAGTATTTATCTTCTGTTTTCTTGTTCTTAGTCCCCAAACAGCTTTGAGTTCATTATTTATGCAGCATTTATATTGCTTTCACTCTTAAACTCCCATACTTGGTTTAAGAGCACCAGAGGAAGTATACTGCTCATAGGCAAATAGCTATTTTCTATAAGAGTTTGTGTGCCTACATGGTTTCATATTTGTGAGAGTGCTGGATGCAATTGCTTTAAATATTTGGACTTCACTGTGGGGGAAATGATATAGGATTACCTATAGACATAGTGATAAGTAAGAAAGAAAAGGATATATAAATTCCCAGAAACATCAAATGCTGTAAGAGATCAAAAGAGGTGCAGTTGAACAATTGGGACATGCTGACCAGATATTCAAAGAAACATGTTCTCTGAAGTGTTTCTGTGAAGATTTTATTGTAAAGATTGCATTTACATGGTTGGGGGCTGTATAAAGCTGAGTAGCTTCATGATGTAATAAGTGTCTTCCAGCAGTTGAAAACTTTAATGAAAGAATATCTTGTGTCTTGCGACTAAGAAGGAACTACCCTAGCTAGCAGGTTGCCTTTCGACTCCTCTGATAGTATTCTCAGCCCCAAGGTTGCATCCTACAACTTGTAGTCCTTACTTGATGTTTTCACTCTTATCAGGACAGCCAGTTCATTGGAATCCCTCTGTCACTCTGGGATGTACTTATTACACACACAAACACACACAGAGTATATTATTTTTCACTGGGGAGCTAGAATTAACACAATTAATTTTGTCATTTTGAACAACTTATGCAAGATGAATAACAATTCCCTTTTCATAATGCAAATAAAGGTGGGTGAGCGGTTTCATAAATACCTTACAGCCAGATTTTCTGTAAGGTGTGTGTGTGTGTGTGTGTGTGTGTGTGTGTGTTCATATGCATCTACACAGCTGTTTGTGTAAAGGACAAAGTATATCAGATGTTTCTCACTATTGCTCTATGAATTTTCACAGGTCTCTTGCTAAACCTGTAGTTAGTCTGGAGACCAGCAAGCCAAAGTGATCTTCTACTGTGTTGTGGTTGCATCTGCAGAAAACTACGCCCAGGTTTTTGAGAGGTACAAAGTCAGGTCCTCATGTTTGCATAATGAGAACTTTTACTTCCAGTGTCATCTCAGCTCCGCATCTATGTGATCTATCATTTTCATGATGTATTATGAAAGGACCATGAAATAGAAAATTTTAGATAATTGCATTACATTTTCATGGTTGACCACTTGAATTTTGTGCATGCTAATGACAATTTCATTGAAATTGAAAATATGAAGATTGTTACCCAATTAAATTTCTACATGCATATGTTTCTAAAGAACCTAAGAATCTAATTAATATCTTATGATACTGTCCTGAATGACTAGGGACACTCACACACACAATCAGTATATTCTTTCCACCTAAAAAATTTTAATATCCCTTTTTATTAATAAATTTATTAATATCTAATTTTAAATAATGGACTGACCGTGACAACTCATACTTGATTACCATTTGGTTAAGAGTTAGTTCTTCAGCTGGTATTATATTTCTTTTAAATAGTTATACCACCTTTGTAATATTATCTTGCTTTTAAATGTTAGCCATCTATAAAATGTTATCATGCAAGTGTCAGCAAACACATTTACGTAAAGACACAAAATAATTTATTTGCCTGGAAATCCATCCAGGCCTGGCAACTAAAGATTTGAAGCAGATGGCGCTGTGATAAATTATCCAGCGTGCAGAAATCATGGTCTGCATGTGGAAGCTTTGCACAGATGCCTAAGTTGGGATGTTCATGATCACACAGCACCTGTGCATTCAAAGAATGGCTGCGCCTTCCATGAGGAAAGACAGCTAAATGGCAAATCTTCCTTAGTCATATTTAGCCACAGTGCTTTTGTATGAGGGTGAAACATCCCCTAGTGAATATGTGCGTTGTATTTAGTGTGTTCAATAATTAAAGGTAAACCAATACTCAGAGAAAACTTGGCCGAACGGATCAATTGCCAATTTATGCATTTTAATAAAAGGATCTAAAGATGCTGTCTGTTTAAAGGGAACAAAACCCAGCTTTCCAGATTGCAACCCAATTCTGAGTTCCAACTGCAGACCTCTCTACCTTATCAGGAGAAAAAAAAAACTATCTTTTTTATGTGGAGAAAATATTGTTTCAAGTGTAAAATAAAGGCTGATATCCAGATTTATGAATTTCGGAGCTGTATCAATTCTCCATGAAATACAGGTTACCGATTAACAGATAAGATGGGCCATTCAGAACAAAAAGCTTTTATTCATAGGCACAAGGCTAATCAGACTTGCTATGTAGAGGACTTTGAGATAATATAAACAAAGAGCTAGTGACTTAGAATGTTGAGTGATGGTTCCCGAGGAAGGCAGATAAATCACTTGACATAATATGAATACAAATAACTGGCAGAGGCACTGGTCAGGAGGGGTTTCATGTGCTTTAACACTAAGATATATAAATCTTACTCTGAATATAAACCCTGAGTTTATCTGGTTTAAGTATGTAGAACTTAAAGCTTGTAACACCTTCAAGGCTCAATTGCATATACTTACACTTAGTATATATATTGGTTTTTCGTGACAGGGTTTCTCTGTGGCTTTGTAACCTGTCCTGGAACTAGCTCTGTAGACCAGGCTGGTCTTGAACTCACAGAGATCCGTCTGCCTCTGCCTCCCGAGTGCTGGGATTAAATGTGTGCGCCACCATCGCCCGGCTTAGTCCATATTTTTTAAATCTCATACACTACTATCCACACAGCACACCTTTCAAAATTTGTATTCTGATCACCCATCTTCCTCTCCCAATCTCCTCCCAGATCCTCCCTCCCTAACCACCACCTACCTCCATGCCTTTTGTTTCATTTTCTTAAAAGAACAAAGAAATAGAACACGAAGTATACACACACACACACACACACCACATTAAAAAAAACAACAACTGGGAAGACAGATATTACACTTGATCTAAGCCACAACGCTGCATAGCTATCTCCCTGGGAAGGGAATATAGAATAGATTGTGGGGGTGAACTGGGCACAGGTAGGGAAATGAACAGCAAGGATCAGGTGGACGCATGATGGGGGAAAGAGTACTGGGAAAGACAACGGCAATGGGGGCAGCCATTTCAGGGGTGAGACAGACACCTAGTGCAATAAAAACTTCCTGGGATCTACCAACAACTTCTAGTAATGGGGTTATGGGCATGGACTATCATCTTCTACAACCAGACAAGGCCTCCTGAAGAGGGACTGTGACACCAACCCAGCCACAAAACCTTCGACTTACAATTTGTCCTGCCTGTAAGAAACAGTGACATAAATGTGACGCAGAACTTGGGGAAGTAGCCAACCAATGACTGGCTGAGCTTGAGACTCATGCCACAAGAGGGAGTAAGGTTCCGGATACTGCCTGGAGGGATGGGAACCAAAACAAGATAGTCCAGAGTCCTAGGATAAAAACCAAACACAGAAAAAAAAATACAAACAAAAAGTCAATGACATGATTCTCAATGATGGTCTGCTATACTGGAAGACCAGAGCCTAGCATGTTCATCATCAGAGAGGCTTCATACAGCAACTGATAGGGGCAGATGCAGAGACTCACAGCCAAACATTAGGCAGAGCTCAGGAAATCCTGAAAAAGGGAGGAGGAAGGAATGTATGAGCCAGAGGGGTCAAAGACACTACAAAAACACAGCCTAAAGAATCAACTAAAAAGGATTCATAGGGGGATCTCAGAAACTGGAGCCACAATCAGAGAGCCTGTATGGAACTGCTCTAGGCCCACTGCATATATATAATGGTTGTATAGCTTGGTATTCTTGCAGAGCTCTTAACATTGGGAGTGGATTTTGTCTCTGACTCTTTTGCCTGCACTTAGGAATCTTCCTCTTAGTGGATTGCTTCATTCAGCCTTAATACGAGGCTTTGCGATTAGTCTTATTGTACTTCCTTTTGCCATGTTTGGTTGATATCCCTAGGAGGCCTGATCTTTTCTGAAGGGAAATGGAGGTGGGGATCTGGGAGAGAGGAGAATTGGGGGAGAGTGTATTGATGTTTCATTTGTATTTTAATAAATAAAGCTGGCCTGAATATCAGAAAGTAAAACAGCTGTTTTAGCCAGCCTTACAGACCAGGCAGTGGTGACATACACCTTTAATCACAGAAGCCACACTAGTTGCCATAGAAACCAGGTGGTAGTGGGACATGGCTTTAATCCCAACACTAGAGAGGAATATAAAATGGGAGGAGACAGGTTGCAGGCTCAATCTCATTCTGGGGATTCTTGGAGGCAGGATTACCAGTTTCAGACTGAGGTAGAGGTAAGAGCCAGTGACTGACTCTTTCGCTTTCCTGACCTTCGGTTTGAACCCCAATATCTGTTTCTTAGATTTTATTAATTGTGCTACAGGAGAAGGTACATGACAAGAATGGAGGGAGAGGAAGGAAACTGGGGTAGGGTTGTAATAAATGACAAAATAATAAATTAATTAATTTCAACAACAAAAGCAAACAAACAAAAGCAGTATGATATTTTGAATGAGAAACTCTCCCATAGGCTCAGACATTTGCATGCATGATTCCCAGTTGTTGAAAGATTCTAGAGCGTGGCCTCCATGGAAAAGGTGTGTTCTTGATGGAGAAGTTGTGTCTATAGGGGTTTTTAGTTTCAAAACCACATGCCAGGCCCGGCTTCTATCTCTCTACCTGCCTGCCTATTGATAAACTTTGTACTTCATTCTGCTGCTAATCTAAAATATGGAAAATGTAAGAATTTTGATTATGTTAGCATTTCTGATAGCCATCCTCATCAACATAGACCATGAAACCCGGTATGAACAAGCTTGACAGAACTGCCACATATGGACTGCCCATGCTACCTCACCACTGCAAAAGTAAAAAAAGTAAAAAGCTTTTTCTGATGGTATAAGTATTTCTCTCCAGGAGAGATATAAACACTGTCTACCTGCCTCCCTGTAATGTCCCTATGACAAACCAAAGTATGATTTTTCAAAATTACAACTTGGGGAACCAATGGTTTGCATCGGGCTCGATTACTGCACATTGGTGAGGAACTCTGGGTATGAGCATGAGTGACCTTCACGTGATCCTTCTGGAACTCTGCACCCAGAAAGGATAGATGGCTCTCCATGGCCACTCAGATAGATCCTGTCTTCAGTAACCTTCCCCAGTTGGTATACTCTAGCCTCTTCCTGAAACCACTGAGCCTCGAAGCAATAAGGGTGAGTTTCATACAAATGGCTGAGAGTAGGGGCTGTTTACTCAAATGAGGGTTCAGTGTCCCTCCCCACCCCTTCTTTTAGAAGGGAATGCTAACAGTCAACTTTTTTGAGTGGACTCTTGCAAGAAGGCATAGTTGATTTCATGAAGATGGCAATGGCTTTGCTAAGAAGACCAGATTCTGCAAACCCTGATATTAGAAATTTTAATATTCAAATTCTTGTGCTAAGTAGTAGGGCTAAAGTTTTAATAAAACCCCATGTTAGTCTCAGAAGAGCACATTGTCCTGAAGCTATCCCATAGTTCTAAACACAACAGGAGGTTAGGAGTCCATCACTTTATGACATTCCTGACTCAAGGTAATAGAGTGTTTCACCTATAAAACAGGATTCCTACACCAGGCTTGAAGTTGAAAATTCAGTCAGCCCAGAAAGGAATATTTGCAGAGATAACCTATCTCCCAAAGTAATCTGTCTTGCTTGAAGCAGACAATTCAAGGAAACAGAGAGTGCAGAATGAACAACAGATTCACCCCACCCCTAATTCCCTATGGCTGCAAACAGTAGCCCATCACCCTACCCAGAAAAGTCACAGCCACCTCTCCCCATGGGGGACTTTCTCTCCTTCTCTGTTTAAAATAAACAGTTCAATCTGCTGAAGCCAGACTCCTGCCTTTTTCTTCCTTCTGTCTTTCTAAGATGCCTGGAAATCCAACACAAAGCATGATGCCCTGACTGCTACTTTTCACATAGGATGGTGTACCATGCTGTCTTGTCTTCGGAATCAGAACAATGACTACCAGGCTTCCTCCATCTGAGTTTCTCTTCCTATGCTATGTGTGCTGCCAGAGAATTTTTTTAACTTCAAGCCTGGTGTGGTGATGTAGGACCAGGCTTTTGAGTTTTAGACTACACTCCTTTTCCTGGTAATCCTGAAAGGTAAAAATAAGTCCGTTATTGCTTGGAATTTAAATTACCATATGAACAGCGAAGGTTTTCTTTTCTGCTAAAGGGAAAAGGGAGCCCCCTTGGGGTTCTTAGTCATATTAATAGAATAATTCAAGAATGGACTAAAGCAAAAGCTCAAGGACAATTTTGTTAGAGTTTAAAATAAAAAAAGAGTGCAGTGTAGTCAAGCTGTAAATCTCAACAGGAGAATGGAAAATGAAATAAAGCCAGTCATTGAAGGTGGTATGAAGGTCAAATGAAGGTCAGGCATGGGTGGAGAAGCAGGGATGTGACAGAGAAGGAAGTCCAAAACTTCACACATACACCCAAAGTGTAATGAATGATGCTTAAATTAGAGGTAGGAAAAGAGAAAAAGAATTTAAACTTCTGAGTTACTGAGATAACTCAAAACAAGAACAACAGAACAGACTTACTTACAAATTGCATAGTTGTATGACGAGAGCCCAGAAAGCTAATATACTAGGGGCAGAGGTTCTCAGAAGAGAAAAATATAGCATCTTATTGAAGGCATAACTATTCCACCTCTCGCTAGTGTGGCTTAAGGTGAGCCTGCCTTCTTAGGCATGGACACTTGGACAGGAGATTGGCCAGTTCCAACTGATGCAGGTAGGTCTCTAGGCAGACCAGAGGCACCTTCTCTTGACCAGAAGGAGTTATTTTTGCTTACTCAGTTACTTTTCTTAACCACCCCTTGCTCTGTGTAGAAACCTGATAGTCCCAGCTAACCTGCATGGAAATGGGAAGAATTATTATCCCAGTATTGAGATAATCTACTTTACTTCCCAGAAGCCTTCTATCAATACAGACTCTTCCAGTTGCTTCTATGTAGGGCAGCACAGTGAAGCCTTTGCCTGGAGCTGTGGAGCTCGTCAACTGTTCTGAGTTAGGAGAGGAAGCAACATAATTTTACTAGATGATATTTACCAGAATGAGAGGGTCTCAAAGTCTTGACCGGGCCTAGAAGGTGAGTCAAAGAGCATTAGAAAGAATCAAGACAGTGTGTGGAGATTTAAACAGTAAACATGATGGGACTTTAAAGGGAAAGAGGGCCTTTCCTTTAGAATCCAGAGATGAACCTCCATACAAATGAGAAGGAGAGAGAAAGAGAGGGGGGGAGGGAGGGAGGGAAGGAGAGAGAGAGAGAGAGAGAGAGAGAGAGAGAGAGAGAGAGAAAGCAGAATTAACTGGGAGAGGGAGAAGTTCGGGGGAGAGCCTCTTAGGAATCTCAGATGAATCTCCAAAACCAGATCAAGTCCGAGTTTTCTAACCTTTAAGAAGCTTCACGTATGTGTTTTATTCTGCATAATGTGTGTGTGTGTGTGTGTGTGTTTGTGTGTGTGTATGTGGTTTATATAAGAGAATGGAGTGTTGGACACAGCCGCAGGAAGACATGGCCTGATCCAGGCTACAGGAACTGGCCTAGTGTTTGAGCAGTCACAATGCTTGGAAGGCTGAAGAGGCCCTGGTGACAATGTGCGTTCCAGAACAACTTGGCATACACAATAAATTCTGCTACAAGTGAAGGAAAACAGATTTTTTTTAAAAAAAAGGAAAATCTAAATTTATTACGGGAGAAACAAAAAACATCTGAAAAACTAAAATTAGCCTACAAGGAGTTGATTTTAAGACTTAAAGCCTTTGATTAGTCAAGGTTGAGCTCTGTGAAAAGAACAAAAAATTCTCTAAAAACGAAAAGGGAGAAATTGAACCCAGCAGGCCCTCAGTTCACACTCCAAGATTCGAAGTAGCCACAGAAGCTGACATATGGCTTGGTTTGTGAAGATGCAGCTTCCCTTGTCCTGAAATGCGAGTCAGAAGACCCTGGAATGAGACATAGAGGTAGCTGAGGTGGATCAACAGAAAGAAGCAAAGTCAGGTATAACCCTGACATCCACTGGACCAAGAAATTCACAGAGATGCTTGGCATCCATGATAAATGCCATCCCCCACCCGTGCACAGGCTTCACCCACAGGACCCCGTGAAGCATGCAGGTTATACTTCTCAACATTGCCTGGCAAGGGACAAAGTGAACCACTTTCTGAAAGATTATCAAGGGATCATCCCATAGATGTGCTTGTCACTTTTTCTGCAAGATTGTGGTAACCTCAATTCCACATTGCCAGGGTGACACTTCAATGCTTTCATGCACGACTTTTGTAAGACCTAATACAGGAATATTTGTGAATACATGAATATTTGTGAGGCTAAAACATCAATTACTTCATTGTCTCAGAGAGGATGTTCATGCCAGACCGAGGTCTAATGAGGACTTCTCTTCATACCATACGGTTATTCAGTTATTATCTACCCCTAATATATGTCCTAGTTATTTAAACCAAAGCAATGAGTCTGTAGGAAAACACACACACACACACACACACACACACACACACACACACACACACACACACAATCTAAAGCAGAAAGATAATTTGACATATGCATGAACAGAAAGGAAATGATGTCAGAGAATACAATATTTAAATCTCCCTTGGACTCTAGATTTGTAATATAGTCTATCCTACAGCTGGAAAAGCGAGCACCACATCCCTTTGGAGCTGTCTTAGGAAGCCAGAGAAGCACTGGGGTCTTGCCATTATTATGGATCTGAAGACACCTGGATTGTCTGGAACCAGATGCAGCTGTGCAAATCACAACTGGAAAAGGATTTGTATGTGTGCAGAGAAAGCTCCGTCTGTGCTCACAGAAAGTTGTTAGCGCAAGAAATAAAAGCTGCTGAGTGAAATGGGGATTCTCCGAATTAGAGTACTTTGGAGGACAGAACCCCGGAATCCTTGCCTGCTAATTCCAATTTGACAGTGATTATTCTTTGGAAGTCATGGTGCCCTCTTGTGGTCACATATGGGAATAGCAAGTAGCTTCCTGATTATACATAATCAAATTAGAGTAATAATTGGTCAATGACAGAAAAATAAAGTGTCGCGATATTCAGCTTTCAATTTATAAGATTAATTGGAACTCTTACATGAGAGTGTCTTTTCCCTAGAGAACATTGCTGTGGGGGTGAAACGAAACTACGGCATTTTTCAGATTAAAGTAACGGTCATCCACGTGTGGTTATAATCGTGCTATATATTTTCTGAAACTTTGAAAGCTATTTTAAAATATCAAGAGGAAACTTATTTTTAATGATGTTTTCACTTTAAGAAACTAGATATAGATATAGATATCATATTAGATACCTCCACTTTCATTTCTTAAGAAATAAAAGTTTAAGCAGTGACAGGAATGTAAATTCCCAGAATAGAACTTCGATGTTGAGGAAGTTTTTGATAAGGGACCTATATCCCCAATTGAAAACAATGAAAGGAAAAAAAAAAAACCCATCAAAGTAGGGAAGGAGCAAGCATAAGAAAAAGTTCTGTTCCCTGGTTCACTGTAGCTACAGAAGACCAGAAATAGCTGCTCGGCTTATACATTGAAAGAGAGGTAGAAGTATGCCTGAGGGAGCTCCGAGCCTGGGTAAGACAAGAAGGAGGCCCACGGGCACCCTACTGTCTCTGCGAAAACACGCTAATACCAAGAAAACCTGTGGCCTACAGTTCCCGCTCTGGAGTGAGAAACCAGCAGACTCCAACAGTCTGTGATCTGCTGCTACATGGAGCATACACAGGGATACCGAATGCCGCCTGAGAATCTTAAACCTGCTGCTAGCAAGGGGAGCTTGGCAAACATCAGTTCAGGACCAAGTGCCTGAGCAAAGCCCTGAGCATCCACGTGTGTGAGCGTCTGTGTTCTAAATCACATGGAAACGTGGCTTGGGACCAGGAGTAAACTTTCAAATGTCATGTGGAGAAGAGGCCACTTACAGGAAATATTCAGGCGCACGCCTTTAATCCCAGCACTCGGGAGGCAGAGGCAGGCGGATCTCTGTGAGTTCGAGGCCAGCCTGGTCTACAGAGCTAGTTCCAGGACAGGCTCCAAAGCCACAGAGAAACCCTGTCTCGAAACCCCCCCCCCCCAAAAAAAGGAAATATTCTGATAAGATTGCTCACTTTCTATTCATGGAGTGCCTAAGGGAAAGACATTATCTTTCTATATGAAACAAATTAGAAGATTAGAAAATAAAAGGACCATTGTTCCCATACCATCAAAAGAAATGTATTCTTATGAGACAATAAAATCAATTATAATAACAAATTTCAAATATAAAACTAAATACAGAAGAAGTCAATATTATTTCCAAATCACCTGGGGTTTTCCAAGAAAAACCCTCTCCGCATCAAGCAATCCACTTTGGTAACAGCTTGGGTGAGAAGATCAATTTTCTGTCCAAAGCAATTTTGTATTTATCCCTACATAAACGCGCACTATTTATCAAAAACAATAGTTCTGTGCAATTTATGTACTGCATACGAGCAGCCTTTTGCTCCGTATGCTATGCTTTCTAAAATAGATTTTTGTTCTCATTCTAGAATGCCTTGAAATAAATCTGAAAAGAAGCTAACACACTCAAGAAGCTCCAAAGAATATTTTACAAAAGCCAATAAGACTTGTTTACCGCAGTTCAGCTGAGTAGCAAGGCATGTGTCATTTTCAAACCCTGGCACCCACTCCAGGCCATCAGATACCGCACACAGCCAAAGTTTGAGTGCAAACAATCCAAGATATGCTACAGAAAATGATACCAAATGTGATAATAAATGCCTTCTATAAAAACAAGACTTACTCATAAAAGACATTCTTTGTGGACAGATAACTCACAGTGACAGCTTGTGAAATCTAGAATTCTTTAGCCTCTTTTTCTGCTGCCTTTATTTCTGAGCCAACTTTATAATGATAACTGATCGTCATCAAAAGATGGTTAAGGATACAATTCAAAGCAGAATTAGAGAGCTTGGGATTAACAATATGTGATAGAAAAAATAGTTTATGTGTAGGTATATAGACAAGGAAAAATATCAAATGGTAAAGATAATATAGCAAAATATGTGGTTCCACAATGAACTTTGCAGCCTTACTCTTCTACCAACATTTCTGAATAGCACAATTAAAAATGTAGCCATGAATCTACTTGCAGGTTTGCTTATGCAGGCCTGCAAACATTACATTGGCCTTGTCACTTTGCCTGTGGTTTGCTCTTATAGGTGACATTGTTCTCGAGCAATAATCAATTGATGTCTCAGTACCATCTGGCGTTCTGTCGCCCAGCACAGCTGCAATGCAGTGAGACGAAGCGAGAGTGGCAAGAGGCAAGGTTCACGTTCGTCACCATGCAACAGTTCTGACTGCACAGTCAATAAGTCCTTCCTCTGCCAGACCAGGCCCATGAACTGCTTCATCCTGACAAGTGATGAAATACCGAGGCAATTCATTTTTAAAATGGTGCACATGATTAATTTCAATGAAATTTGAAAACTTTGCTATTTACACAATGAGTTTCAAATTAGGTTTCACCACAGTGACTATAAATGGGTTACTAATGCCTGTATCATTGTATCAGAAAATCTTATTGAAAATTTTGCGTTCACATTTGCTTCTCTTTCCTCTGACATTGCTTCTTCTTCTCCTTGACTCATATTATGCATCTATCGGTAGAGGCCTACATAAATTATCACTATATTCCCTATGGGGAAATCCAATGTTATTGATAATTATGTCTAGAAATCAGGGGTGTCATGGAGAAACATAGTTTGTATTACACTAAATATAATAGTCAAAGAAAACCAAATCTTAGCAAAATAGTCTTCAGAAAATGACTACTGATACTTTGATTTCAAAATAGTCTAAAAAAAAATCTGCTTCTCTTGAATGTAGTGAGTTTTACACAAAATTTATTCAAACCAAGATTAATGTACTTACTAAAGTTATAATGACCGATGAATGCATGCCAGAATATTCTATTCCAGGAAATACTGCTCTTCCGCTCCTGACAGCCAGAATCAACATAACCCACCTTAGAGACATATGTGATGGAGTTCAATAATAGCTTACTGAAATTATCATCCTAGATCAGTTTCTGCTTTCCTGAGACAAAAGATTTATGTCTATCCTTCAAATTAGTTGTTCTGAGAGTATCCATTTGGATCAGTGCACACATCTAGAGCATGACTCCCTTATTTCTGTTAAAGGGAAATAAATTTTCCTACTTGTTATGGTTCAAGTGGACTTGCTTGTTGGTGTGTGTGTGTGTGTGTGTGTGTGTGTGTGTCTGTCTGTCTGTCTGTCTGTCTGCCTACCTGTTTGCCTGTCTATAGGTCTGCGTATCTGTTTGGCTTCAAATCAGTGCATGCATCTTATACCGAGAATTTTCTACTGAAACCACATTCAGTTTAATTCATAGCTTTTTCTAAGTCTTTCAGTTTCTGACCCCATGAAAATCAAAATAATTCTATTGTAATGAATAGGCATTATAGTGCCAGGTATACACCCTACAAATAAAATGTTAATAAATTAAAATGTCCCTACTCACCTAAAGCAGAAAAGAGACAACTTTAGCAGCCTATTATATAAATGTAGAGGTATCATGCTGCTATGAATCAGAAGGCTAAATCCTAGCCCAAAGTTCCCCTACCAGGAAGCAGTTTATTACAGGTTCTTGACAGCACATGCATAATGATAAGAAATACGACAGGGATATATAGTAATACATATCACATACTATATGACCACGTGAAACTGTAATTTATAACAAACTTTCCATTGCATAACTTCACATGGATGATTTCCTTAATATGAAATGAAGTAATAAAGACAAAACAAATATGCCTGCTCTTAGATTTAAAAATTTTTAAAACTAACCATCAAAATGTTCTCCAAATCCATATTTCTGACAATAAATATCACATTCCACTGACCATGTCCTTGATATTTTGTCAAGGAAACCACTCAACTAATATTCACTATTTTGATGAAAAAACTAAGCAAAACATCCTCGTTTTATGAATTGTTTTATTTATTAAAAGTTGACTTATTTATTTTTTATATAAAGTATATTTTGAATCTTAAAACTCAAGAATGAATAGATTAATGATTTTAGTGAAATGAGATGGATTTGGTGACATGATACTCTGTACCTAATATTACGAAAGTTCCAACACTAGTGATTATTAAATTGGCTCTGCTTGTGTTACGGAAACCTAAATGAGGACTACATGCTTTCTTGGGAATGGCAACCCAGCTCTCTCAGTCGCACAGCTTGTCAAGTTTACCAATTCCTAGTTACTTGCTGATATTTCATCAATTCTGTGAATACTTGTTTGTAACACATGCCCTCTCTACAGTTTTTCTTCCATTTAAAATCAGAGCTGTCCCTCAATAACAAGCTGATTTTATTTTATAATCTGTTTATCGGTAATCTGCTTATTGGACTGTTGTTGATTGTCAACCAGACAAATCCTGAAATACCTTCTTTAGAAACAGAGCTTCCTGATACTGCAAATAAGTTGAAAGTTCATAAAACCATGCTCATATTTGTATAAATACAGAGAATACACACACACACACACACACGCAGGTCACTTCCTCTGTCCTTTTGCAGATTCACCTCTTCAAATATCAATACTATTCTTTTAAAAGTTAAAATTGGTCCTAAGGTGTATATACATTTTTCTCATTATGATCCTTTAAATCATATTGTATATCATCTTTGTATAGTAACAGGTATTAGAAATAAATTAGAAATAATTTAAAGTCATGGGAATTATTCTTAGACTATATGCAAATAGTCTACCACTTTAAATTAAGTATTTGAACATTTACATACTTTATCAGTGAGTATTATTTAAATACTTTTCAAAAGAAAATATGTTAAAATATTACCATGCAACTAATCTGCATAACAAATACATGAGTTTTATAAATGTTATCTAAACTGCTTATAAATTTGAAATTATATATATATATATTTAAAATTCATAAAAAATACAAAGAGATCTCAACATTCTTAATCATAATGAACAGACAAAACATGCCTGATCATAAGAAACTAAGGAATATGATTTAAAAGTTACATCTTATCAAATGAAGAAGAGAGGCAATATTGAGACAAAATCTTTTTTCCAAAGAAGGTATGCATTTTCCTATACTTCCAGTATAAAGGTTGCTAACATTAAATATATTGCTAACTGATAATAAAGTTCTTATCCATAAGTTGCAGACCTCTTAGGTAATTGTGATTTAATATATTATTTCATAAAATTAGGTAAACAAATCATTGAGAATTAGCTATTTTTTCTGGTCTTTTCACAGACCTTCAGATATTCTTTATTTTACTTAAACTCTTTATATATCCAAAATTTCCTGTGAATGTTTGATTCTCCAGCTTCCTAAATGCTAGCATTTACATTACTGTTTCAGTGGGAAATGTCTACATTTTTACAAGAACTGCATTGGATGAATTATAGCATTGTCTTATTCACTGTTTTTACTTCTGTGAAAAGACACCATAACCACAGCAGTTCTTCTAAAGGAAGCATTTAGTTGAAGGGCTTTTCTGGAATATTTTTTGAAGATGGTTAGATTTGCTTATGCTATGGAACATTTCTTTAGTGATGTAAAGATGTGTTCCATTCTTTTCTGTTGCATGTGTTTAACTCCGTGAAGCTGTGTTACTTTGCTTGTCTAAAACCCTTGATGGGCCTAATAAAATGCTGAGGTGTGAGAAAGGTGTGAGAAAGAAGAGATGGCTGGCAGGCAGAGAAAAGAAATAGGCTAAGAAATCCAGGAAGAAGAGAGGAAGGAGTCAGCCACCTGGCTACAAAGTCAGATATGGATTAAGAGGTAAAGAAACCATACTCAGAAATAAAGAAAGGCAAAAGGCCAGAGGCAAAAGATGAAAGAGATAATTTAAGTTAAGAAACAATTCAAGTTAAGGCTGGGCATTCATAAGAAAGAATCAGGCTCCTTGTGATTTATTTGGAACCTGAGTGGCAGGCCCCCAAAAGAGTAAAAGAGTTTAAAACACAGCCTGGTCTACAAGAGCTAGTTCCAGGACAGGCTCCAAAACCACAGAGAAACCCTGTCTCCAAAAACCAAAAAAAAAAAAAAAAAAAAAAAAAAAGAGTTTAAAACAGAAGCAACAATAACAATTGGTTGGTTTGGTTTAGTTTCGATGGTTCAGTCCATTAACATCATGAGAGGTAGCTCAGTGGCATGCAGGCATACATGGAGTTGGAGTAGTAACTGAGAGTTTTATATCTTGTAGGCAACAGAAAGTCAACTGGGACACTGAGCAGTATCCTGAGCTTAGGAAACTTCAAATGCCACCCCCACAGTAAAGAACATCCTCCAACACTTCCTTCCACCTCCACACCCACTCCAACAAAATCACACCTCCTAATAGTGCTGCTCTGTATGAGATTATGGGGGCCAGTTACAAACCACCACAATGATGGAGGAAGGTCATTGGTTAAATAAAAAGAAACTGCTTGGCCCTCATTGGTTAGAAGATAGGTGGGAGGAGTAAACAGAACAGAACGCTGGGAAGAAGAGGAAGTGAGCTCAGACTCCACAGCTCTCCTCTTGGGAGCAGACGCCTCAGAGAGACGCCACGGTCCCAGCTCCCAGGCAGACGCACGTGATCCAACCCAGGATGGACATAGGCTAGAATCTTCCCGGTAAGACCGGTGCTACAGTTTATTAGAAATGGGTTGATCGGGATATCAGAATTAGCCAGTAAGGGCTAGAGCTAAAGGGCCAAGCAGTGCTTAAAAGAATACAGTTTCCGTGTAATTATTTTGGGTAAAGCTAGCCGTAGGGGTGGCCGGGTGCCGGGGCTGCAGCACTTTTCACTACACCACAAGTGTATTCACTGAACCTGCTTATACACGGACAATGAAATAGAAATATTTGACAATGGACTGGCTAGTTCTCTGTCAGATTGACAAAAGCTAGAGTCATCAGAGAGAAGGAGCATCAGTTGAGAAAATTGTAGTAGTAGGAGCGGCGGGGCTGCATCCCCAGCACCCGGCTGCCCACATGGCTAGCTCTAGCTTATGCCCTGAAATAATTACACGGACACTGTATTCTTTTAAACACTGCTTGGCCCATTTCTATATAGCCTCTTCTCGGCTAACTCTCGCACCTGGACTAGCCCATTTCTAGTGTAGCCCACGAGGTGGCTTACCAGGGAGATTCTAGCCTATGTCCATCCTTGGTCGGAGCTTCATCGCGTGTGCCTCAGAGAGCAGAGCTCTCATGTCCGCCCTGGAGATGGGAGCATGGCGTCTCTCTGAGGCGTCTGCCCCCGAGAGGAGAGCTGTGGAGTCTGAGTTCACTTTCTCTTCCTCCCAGCATTCTGTTCTGTTTACTCCTCCCACCTATGTTTTAACCTATGAGGGCCAAACAGTTTCTTTATTGCTTAACCAATGAAATCAACAGATGGATATATGACACTCCCACATCAGAAAATGCCTTCAAAAGATCTGGCTGTAAGGCATTTTCTTAATTAGTGACTAATTTGGGAAGGCCCAGGCCATTGTGGCTGGTACCATCCCTAGACTGGCAGTCCTGGGTTCTAGCAGAAAGCAGGCTGTGCAAGCCAGTAAACAGCACTCCTTCATGGCCTCTGCATCAGCTCCTGCCTCCAAGTTCCTGTCCTCGAGTTCCTGCCCTCACTGCTTTTGATGAAGAACTGTTCTACAGACATGTGAGGGAAATAAACCCTCTTCTCACCAGGTTGGTTTTGGTCATTGTGTTTCAACACAACAATAGTAAGCCTAACGAAAACAAGTTGGTACCATCCTAGCAGGGTAGTGCAGTGAAAGATCTGACCACAGTTTTGAGATTGGTGAGCAATGTGCAACTTTGGGCTAGAAACCCAACTGAGTGTTGAGAACTCAGTGGGCTGTTCTGCAGCAGCTCGGGAGATAAGGATATGAGAGCCTTATCAGGGCCTTTTGCTATTTTGAATTGTGATTCTTTTGTTGTGATTAGCTGGGGCTGAAGAGTCAGCCATGATTAACAAGAGACCAGTGCCACTGAAGTGATACCTTTGCATTACTGGGACAATTGATGCTGATTAGCCTGGGCTAAGAAATTAGCACTGATTAAGAAGAGACCAACATGATGGCTCAGAGGCTAAGAGCATTGCCTGCTCTTCCAAAGGTCCTGAGTTCAATTCCCAGCAACCACGTGGTGGCTCACAACCATCTGTAATGGGGTCTGGTGCCCTCTTATGGCCTGCAGGCATACACACAGATAGAATGTTGTATACATAATAAATAAATAAAAAATATTTAAAAAAAAAGAAGAGACCAACATCATTGTGTTGAAGTCATTTGGGAAGTGTTTTCTCAGGGTTAGTACACAGAATCTGTGTTCCAGAAGTGGCTGAGGATGTACCTTGGGCCTGCAGCCAAATTTGGTAGTGTAAGCTTCATGCAGGTGGTTCTGGTTTTGAAGGTCTAACAGGATCATGGAGAGCAGCTGAGGGTTTGCAATGTGTGACATGGCAGGGCAGGAGTCCCTGAAGTGAGGCTAGGAGAGGCTAGTGGAGAAAGTGCAGTGTAGATACAGCAAGAGATTGTTGACAGAGATTTCTGTTCCACCAGATCCCTCAGCCATTCAGTCCCAATGAAGCACACAGAGGTCTACATTTATTATTAACTGGTTTGCCTAGTGGCTCAGGATTCTTATTAATTAATTCTTACATCTTAAATTAGCCCATTGTTCTTGTCTATGTTAGCCATGTGGCTCGGTACCTTTCATCAGTGAGGCATTTCATCTTGCTTCCTCTGTGTCTGGGTAATGACGGCAGACTGACTCTTTCCTCTTCGCAGCATTCTCCTGTTCTTGTCACCCCACCTCTACTTCCTGCCTCGGACCTTCCACAAGGCAATGCGCCTTACCCTCTCTGAGGATTGGATGGAGGTGGGGTAGGAGGGTGTGTGGAGGGAATGGGAGGAGGGGAGTGAGTGGGAACTTGGGTTGGTATTTTTTTTAATCTAATAAAAATAGTTTTTCTTAGTAATGGACACATTGTTTATAAAATATATTGCTTTGTTAAAAAGAAATAGAATGGGAGAGGATAAAATGTCACACATCACATGAAAGCATAAATGGGGTGGGCAAAAAATAGTTATTTGTAAAATGCTATAAAGAGACCCAATTCCTGGTCAGGCAATTAAAAATACAAACCACAACAAGCATCAATTAAAGGTAACTATCAGAACACTCTTGTATATGACATTGCCTACAAAAGATCATTATGTGATAAAATGATTCACACTCTTTAAAATCGTCATGGCTACTGCCAAGAAAGCAATGAACTCAATAGTAACTGAATTATGATAAAACTTTAAACCTGTAAAGTGCTATGACTGGCTACCTAAATGTATTCACCGAAGACACTGACAGGGCTAAACTGAGCATTAATAATGAGGAGTCAGACTTTCAGGGGTACTCCATTAGAGCCACTTACAACTAGTACAGAAGACTTGGCAGTAGGGTTGACCAAATATCAGGCTATGAGATAACAGCATGAAACTTCGCCACCTGACTCAACAAGCTCAGGGCACATGACCGATCATAATCACCCCGGAAGCCTGAGAAGAAGGGCAGCAGCACAGAAGTAAAGCACCTGCTGTGCACTGAGTCCCAAGGTGACGATCAATAGCACAGGAAGAAGAAAAGCTTGAAGGATAAACTAAAGTGGTGCATAACCAAGTAATATAGCTGAGAAACCAAGACACAAATGAACCAAAGGGCATGGATCCCAAGTGGTTCACTGAAGTGAAAATGCTGAGCAGAAGAAAAAATGAAGTTTCATAGTCACCTTATGTAGCTGGCTAGCCAGTTTAAACACGCATTGCAATCTTCTAGTAATCAATTTTCTTATTTTCATCACTATTTTAAAACAGATATATATTTATACAATCTGGAGTAGACCTGAGCAGGATGCAAAAAAAAAAAATGATGAGAGAGTCACTAATTAAGATGAGGGTTTGCTCCTAAACCTTCTTTTATCCTACTACAGAAAACAAGGCAGTAGATTGGTTTCAGAAGAATAGTATTGACATTTTAGCTTTATTTTTTTTTTAAAAATCACACATTCTAGGTGCTAGGGAGATGGATCAGCAGTTCATAACACTTGTGAAGCTCTTTCTAAGGACCCAGGTTTGGTTCTTAGTACCCACGTGATTCCTGTAACAAGCTGTTCTAGGAAGCTCGACAGCTTTTGAACTGTGAGAACAATAGACACACATGTAGGCAAGACATTTATACACATACATAAAATAAAAATGAATAAAATCTTAAGGAATAATACTGCTAAACTAGTGGATTTTCAGTGGGTTACCCAAATGACTGTGGTTTAAATACAGCTACCATGAATTTCAAAGCATTGTGAATTGACAGTATTCTTTTAAAAATTATTACTTATTGTTAGAAATATAGCCCTCCTTCCTCTCTTTTGAATTCATAACCAAAACCAATCAAGAGGTAGATTTGTGGAACCCATTCCAAAAGGATGTATCTATAAAACATGCTAACCCTAAGGCTCAGGGCTCATTGTAGAAGAGAGAGTGGAAAGCTTGTAAGTGTCAGAGGATGAGGGAGTTAGCAGTGATACGTATCTCCTAGTGATGTCAGAAGCTACACCCATGAAGTATCTCCAGCATGACTGCTTAAAAGATCTGAACAAGAACAGCAACAATCGATGTGTAAAGTGGATGGATGAAAGTCCATGAGGCTTCAACATCACACGAAGAAGCTCAGAAAATTTGGAATTGCAGAGAGGGGGAGAAATATCTTTTTAAGGGAAGAACATGCCAACTGGATATACGACGCCATCAAATGGTCAACCCTGAAAGCATACATACAACATTATACAGACTAAGCAGACTGTACTTATATATTGGGAAATATGTATGAACTATATATATACATACATATGTGTGTGTGTGTGTGTGTAGCAGCATATAAAGAAACAAACAATGTACTTCTTTTTAAGGCTACAAAGGCCATATATTATTATTATTATACATTATGAATGCTTGTGACTGTAATGTTTAATGTTTAATCAATATTGCCTAAGTAACAATTTCCAGAGAAAAGATAATTGCAGCTAATAAAAATGTTTGTGATCTGGGAAGTGTAGTAACATGAGCGGCGGGGCTGCGTCCCCAACACCCCAGCCGCCTGCCCGGCTAGCTTATGCCCCAAATAACAACACACAAACTGTATTCATTTAATCACTGCTTGGCCCTTCTGCCCTAGCCCTTACTGGCTAATTCTGATATCCCGATCAACCCATCTCTAATAATCGGTGAGCACCGGTCTTACCGGGAAAGGTTCAGCATATCTAACCTGGCGGCTTGCTTCATGGCGTGTGTCTGCCCAGGAGCCGGGAGCATGGCGTCTCAGCAGAGACGCCATGCCCTGCTCCCTGGCAGACACACGTGATGAAGCTCGGACCCAGGATGGACTAGGCTAGAATCTCCCCGGTAAGCGCACCTTGGGGTGCTACACACAGATGATTAGGAATGGGCTAAATTAATATGTGAGAATTAGCCTAGAAGAGAATGGGCCAAGCAGTGATTAAAAGAATACAGTTTGTGTGTTGTTATTTCGGAGCATAAGCTAGCCATGTGGGCGGCCGGGTGTGGGGGACGCAGCCCTGCCGCCCCTATTACTACAGGGAAGCACTTGGTATAAAATAATATCAAAAATATCTGATTTGAAATTTTAAGTACAAGTTCTTATGGCTAGTAGCATAGCAAGATTTTGAGATTTTTAAGAACAAACGTCATGGCCTGAAATTTTGATTAATCACATTAAACTTGTGTTCATTAGGTTACTTTATTATATGTAAATCTGAACCACAATGATTGACATTGATCAGAATCAAAGTCCAGTTCTTATATGTACATGTTTGAAATATTAACAGACAGTTAAAAACAAAAAACATGTCTTTCTAAAGATCCAGTTTCTGTTTCATCTGTAGTGAGCCCTTAGACGAGAGATTTGACAATGAAATCTGACATTTACAGAAACTTCAAGGTACAATTTGATGGAAAGTCAGTTATTAGACTGTTATTAAACCAAGTTATTAAACCTTCAAGGTATTTTTTCTTATCGTTTTGCAAGATACATGTGTAAAGTATTATAAGCGTGAAACATAAAAATGTATGTTAACAAGCACTTTCAGTGCCTGACTGAAATGTCCTTTTAACTCTTTGCTGAAGAACTTTGGACTTTTCATGTGTCTTATAAACTGTGGCTTTTCCTCACATGTATTACCTACCAGCAGGGACTTTGGAAAAGTTGCCAGTAACTGAAATCTGAAGGGGTTAAATAAGTGTTGATATGCAGGAACCAAGGCCGGATAGTCAGAGATAAATAATCTTTTGATTTTCATAGTTTATATGTTTATTGTTTGTTTTATTTCCTATTTCCTTTTTTATGATACTTTATGACCACACGATTTGTCACAGATGAAAGGGACACCGGCTTTCAGTACATTTCTTTAGAACAGTGTAGATAGTGTTCATTGCTGTAAAACTCTTAAATGGAATCAAAACAAAACAAAGCACAGCACGAAACTGTGAAGCTGGGACAGAGTAACTCGCTCATTTTCGATTGCAGAGGCGCCTCCCCGCCCTTCTTTCTTTCCAGGAAGCCTGTCTGTGATGGTAGAGGCAGACCCCCAGCACTCTCTGAAGGCGTGACCACTGTACTCTTGCCATTAGTCTCTGAGCAGATGTCAGTCAGGAAAGCAGGGCCAGCGCCAGATCAAGTTGCTGCTGCCAGCTCTCGCGAGCTTTGTCAGTAAGAGTTGACTGAATGTCAGAGCTGTGCAATTCACAGGCGGAGCGGCGGCTGCATCCCGCCTTTCCCCGAAGTGTTACATGATTGCCACTTGGCAAACTCGTCAGCATCCTTTTCTGCACAGATTCCGGTGAGTTGCTCAGAATTTGCACCCCTGATGAGAAGGTTCCGGTGAAGAACCGGCTGAGACAGAAAGGCGGTTTCTTCAGGGTGTGCGGAGCCCCTTTGCTGCTCCGTTGGGAACAGTCTCTGACTAGCAAGTGGGACAGAGGAGACTGGCTAGCAGGCACTGCATCAGAGCTTTCTATTAATCCAGAAACACAAATTCAATTCCTTTCGTCGCAGAGGCTATGCCGAATTTGTTTAACTTTGCTTGAAGAGATACAGCACCTGTGGAGTCTTCCTTATTTATTTATGCTCTCTCTAAGGACACTTATTTAGGGCTAGGGTTACTCTTTAATGCAGGATTAATCGCCTTCTTCTTAACAACAAAAGCACTGTTTGGGCAACCTTGACTTATGTCCAATATCATCTCTTTTGCAATGACATGTATTAATTTTCTCTTATTACTTAACTTTTATTACTCAACATTTTGTCCCCTGAAACTTTCGCAACATCAGCCGGCAAGCAGAAAGCAGCAGTTCCTTCTATGTCTAAGAAAATCGATTTCCTAATTTGCTCTACAAGTAGCCACTCCTCCATTACTGACCACTGTTGAATGTTTAATCTGGAGTAAAATATTTTATGTTTCCATTGTTTTATTATATATAGGAATACTAAACAAATAGAGAGTTTTCGGCTTCTAGATTTTTGGAAACCTGAGATTTTTATGCTATCAGATTTTCTTGAGTCATTGACTATAAAATTTATGAGACCAAAAGAAAATTGAAGTATAAACAGTTATTTTTATCAGATTCCTATGGGTTATACATTTTTTTCATAAGCAGGTATTCTGTATTTGTAAGAATGTATTCCAATTAGCAGGCCCAATGCTTCTTTAATATAGACTATAGACTTCAGAATATTTATAATAAATATGACTACAATTCATTTTGATAAAATCATATTTGAAGTTAGCAGGCTTTTAACATATGTTTTAATGATATGAATCATAACTCTGGAGTTCTTGTAGACAAAAGACCATTGCTTTAAGATGCCAAATCTAATGTCTAGCTAGATTTTAAAAGGCATGCTTTATTCTTCTATTTCTGCGTTATATTTGTTGATATAGAATATCCAGCATCTTTAATTTTAGGAAAAAATCTGAAACTTATTTCATATTATATTTTTATAAAAGATAAGTGAAGAAGATCTTACAGGGTCATGAATATATTTGCCTTTATAAATTTAGCCTTTAATTTGATTCATTACTTGGTTACAAGTGATAATGCTGTTTACATTTCATCCTTGTCTTTGTTTTGACATTTTGCCAAAGACTGCTTATTCTTACTGAAATCGATTGTCTCTGTTGTTATCAAACCTGGAGGCCACAGCCTTTGCCTGAAGCCAGGTTTGGCCACACAGGTCCTTATTAAACCAATTGAAAGAACTAAACTAATAATGGAAAGCAGAAAAGGGACATGTATTCATTGTGACCACATTGCGAAAAGGGACAAAGACTTCCCTCCCATAGCCCACAGCCCTTCTTTATGGCCTGAAGTGAGACTGGAGTTTAAACAGTGACCCAGGAATGTGCCCATCCAACACATCCTGGGTAAGGTTTGGTACCTCTCAGCATTGACTTAGCATTTGCCTAGTCTTCAATTTCATACTGCCAGGTGTTCCCACACGTTGTTGGAATTGTATGAATCTCTCCCAAGAATGTATTTTTCTTTTTATAATGTGCGTTTCCTGGGGACATTCCCCTTTCTCTGGGTTCCGTTGTTTTGGCAGTATTGTCACTGAAAGAACCAAGTGCCTCTTCACAGTTTCACTTCTGCCAGGCCATCACAGCCACAGTTGGTAAATGTCAGTAAATGACAGCAAGCAGAGAAAATGCAGCTTCCAAAGAACACCCAACAAATTTAACAAGTTAATATTCAGTAGTGTCCATTGTGACTTTGCTCAGGAATAGATCTCGAGTTCTCCGAACTCATCTGTCATCTTCTGTCTACTTGGATGTCTTAGCAGACATCAAAGCTCTGTGGAAGACCATGTTATAGTCCATTTATGCACAGATTTCCACAAAAGTCCACTTTTCTTAGCCTGAAACCAAACAGTGCTGGATTTGGTATAAAGACTTAGCTCTTTTAGTCAAATAGAATTCTCATACTCCTCCTGGATCTTTCTAGTATAATCTTGACTACACTTTCCCAACACATTTTAAAAATCCCAATTTCCAAATAAGATCCGCTAATTTTATTGATATTTTTAAGACAGGAACACAATACCCAGAGAACATTATTGAGAGCCTTTTAGATCTTTTCGTAACATATTTCCATTACCTTAAACTTTTCGCAAACAAATCATTTTTACAGATAAGTGATAATAAAAAATGTTTTAAGTATAAATCATTTTAAGTATCCACATATTAAGGTATAATGACATTGTAACTTTTCTCATAAAAGTGTCTGGAGAATTTAGATTTCAAATTTGAATTTTTTTTTTGAAAAGATGTGAAGTACATTTTACTTTAAAAGTTAAAATTTTAAAAAGTTTAGAATTTGTAAAATGTTAGCAGTAAAATATGCTGTCAAGTAGCATTTGTTAAACTTGAATTCCTTAGTCAAGGTTCTTTTTCCCCCCACCTCTATCACCTCTTTACTTTGGCCTCATGAGCAAAGTCTCCTAATCTTTTTAAATATTAACTGCCATTTCAAGGAATGAGCTTATCTACATTAAGATAGCTGTATTCGGTGTGAAAGTTTGTTTCATTTTTTATGATAAGCACGTTTCCCTGAGTTTAATATTTTATTTTTTAGCAGTCGCCAGTTGTACCACAATATGAGCGATGCAATGGAGCTTTATAGAATTCTAAATTATAATTAAAAACAAGCTAATAAATTAATTTTGACGGCTTAGTTATTTATTTCTGTTTTGATTGTGTGATGAATAAATATTAAAGTCTGTCTTTAGTATAGAAGTGCAGAGTACCATGGAATAATGTCAGATTACAAAAATAATAATGTTGATTTAAATGCAGCACATTTAGACTGTACTGAATGTGGGAGCGTCTGCTTTTTCCTTTTAGCACTGCAGATTTACTGATATGGCATATAACTTCTCCGTGGGTAATTTGGGAGAAAGAACTGATCTGCCATCTTTTACATTATATGTACTTGTGGTAGTTGTTTCTAATGGTACACTTTATATTACATACAAGAAAGTCTCATAGGCGTCATTATTGAGAAGATGATTCTAATTCATATAAACAGCTCTGGAAATTTAAGGTCCATTTGGAGGAAAATGGATATTCAATCACAGGAAGAAAAGCTATATTAATATAGATACCATGGAACCACTGGGTGATAGCAGCTGTTCTAGAATATTATAAAATTACCATATATAGTCCAAGCAAATAACAATGGAGGTAACTGTATTTACTGCACAAGAAACTGTTGAAGATCTGTTTGTGTGTGCATGCAATTATGCACATGGTCTGTATGTATTCATATGCACAAGGTTCTGTATGTATTCATATATATTATGTTTGTTAGTGCATTTGTGTCCTCAGGCATGTTCACATGGTTAGTGGAGGCAAGAGGTTGATGTCGTGTCTTCTTTGATCACTTTCCACTTTCCTTTCAGAACGAGTCTCCTACAGAACCAAGTCTCACAGATTCTTCTTGGCAGTTTGGCTGAGCAAGCCCCTAGGATCTCCTTTTCCCTCTCCTGAATTGTCTTGGTCACAGAGGGGCACCACCACACCTGGATTTTATTGTGGGGATTGGGTTTCTGAGCAAAAGTCCTGGTTGTTGAGCAAGTCCTATACCAATGATGGCAAATCCCCAACCGCTAAACAAAAGTTTAAGTTATCAAAAATTGCTAGAAATTGAAATTATTAACATTTAATTTGATCTTTATAAGATAATATTTAAGCAAAATGTAAGAAAAACAGCCCAGATCATCTTTGCAGTGGACAGGGAAGGAACCTACAGTTCACACACCCAGAGACAACAGCCAGGGGTTCTAGGCTAGCTTACTGAAATATGTTTAGAACAGACAGGTCCAGCACCTTGTCATTTTCTCTTGTCAAAGCTGATTTTCAAAAATGACAAAAAACAAAACAAAACAAACAAACAAAAAACCCTCCACATGGCTTTTTCTGTTCTCTTTTTTAAAGAGAAAGGGTTTTGTTATTATCAGGGAAAAAGTACAGAAGTCATGAAGAACAGAAATCAATGCATACCTCCTATCCAAATATTAAATTACCTCAGTACCTGTCAAGTTCCCAGACCTCTACATTATCATTATATGTTTGACTATCATTACTTACAAATTACACTCACTGTGAGTACAATATTTAAGTATCCCATGAAACTTACAAAAGTATGTTTCAATAATACATTTAAAGGATCTTAGCACATACCCAATTGTATGAAAAATGCATTACGAAACAACAACAAAAACCTGTGACTTGATTTTAAAACCTGAACATATTATCATAGCCATCAACTCATACATAGACTTATTTACATGAAATAAGTCTAGTTTGGACAGATACAGATATTAATAAAATTATCCAAAGATGTAGTCATAAAGTGTTGGGTTCAAAAATAAGTGTTGCTATTATGGTTTATTTTATTTATGTGTTTATTGGGATTTCATTGCTAGATTTCCCGTGAGCAGGGGTAAATGATACTGATTTAAAATTAGCATCTTATAAGTATAAAGTGTGGGAAGGTGATTTGATGGGTAAAGGGTGGAAAAAGAGAAGAAATTCTGAGTTGTCTTCTGATTTTCAACTTAAACTGTGGCACACTTGTCCCACCTCACAATTAAAACAAATGTAAGTAAACTAAAAATAAGATATTCTTCATGGTCAGGGAACATAGGTCTCACATCTGTTTCTTTCTCATGACCTAGCAAAACAAACTTGATTATACATACAGAAAGTCTTAGGAAATGGTTGGTGATGATAGGATTAGTTTCCTGAGCAGGCAGGTGAGATTTAAAACTAGAGCATTAGAAAAGGTTACAGGAGGTCTGTGCATTTGTGAGTGCTTGCCATTGTTATGTGAATGAAAACCAGTGTCTGTTAATGAATATTTTAATTGTGTTTCTTGAAACTATATAAATGAACATTGATTCCTTTTTAATATTTGCATATTCATTTTTATCCGATGGAGTTTGGAAAGTTTTATTTCAAAGAAACTGATTTTTATGTTATGAATTGTAATAACACTGTGACCAGACAAAAGAGTCTTCATATGACCATAAATAAATATTACCTAACTACAATATTAGATACATTTCATTTTGTAGTTTATAAAGATCACTCTTGCCTCTTCCACTTATTCCAGTCATTTCTCAGCATTGGGTCCTCTGATTTCAATGACTTGTGTACACCGTAAAAATGCATGAGTATCCATGACTTTGCTAGCAAATATATTTAACTAGTTTATGTTTGCTTCAATCAGTTTACAAATTATTTGTTGTTAGCCTTGTAAAATGTCTGTCTAGGGCAATGTCATCTCTCACATAAATATCACTTGGGTCTCCCACCGAGGAGATTGTGATTCTTGCAGAAAACTCTCATCTTTATCAAAAAAATTGAGAGAACTTCCCTTAAACCTACAGGTAATACAGCTCAGCAGCCTGTGTTTAATAGCCAGAGGAAAAAACTGGCTTGTTAGTGTTGATATTTGTAACTAAATTACATTTGCTTAATTTTTAACATTTTGCAAATAAATTGTCTCAATTTTCTTTTGAAACAAACTAAGATTGTATAGAAGAAAAATATACTTAAAAGGGGGGGCTATTAAAAAAAAACATGGAATACAGGAAGACAGTACATGATCAGTGACTCCAGATTTCTCGATATTCTTAACTGACTTCCGTCATTCAGCCATGCTATTTCAGAAAACAATTGTGTTTTCCCCTCCAGTCACGTAGAAATTACTTCTGACATGTCCTCTCGTAGCTAGTCCTCATTTAATGTAGCCATATGTACTGAATGATAGCATACACACCTGGGACAAACTAGAGTGCTTAAACTTCTTACATATACTTAAAAAATTTTTTCAAGGCAAGATCAAATATATTTCCTTGCTATGTTTTTTTTTCTAAGTGGTTAGCAATTGATTTTCTTCTTAGTACTTATACATATCCGAGGTTTAGTAACATATTCATTAGGTCTCATAAGTTTAGAGTAACTAGGAACTACTGTATTTTAGTGATTAATCATCATTGGGCCATAACACAGCATCTCCAAGGCTGTTGAAACCTTTTGCTTACTTTTCTCTTAGAAATCAGCATGCAGTTCCGGGGCACCACCGTCACAGAGACCCACTTCCTCCCGTACATTTTTCTTCTCTGCGTGGTTTTTGGGAAGTCACCCGCTGAAGAAGACTTCATAGTCACAACCAAGGCTGGTAGAGTCCGGGGACTGAGCCTACCTGTTCTCGGTGGCACAGTGACTGCCTTTCTCGGGATTCCCTACGCACAGCCTCCTCTTGGTAGGCTAAGATTCAAAAAGCCACAACCCTTAAACAAGTGGTCTGGCATCCAGAATGCCACCAAATATGCGAATTCCTGTTATCAGAACATAGATCAAGCCTTCCCCGGTTTCCAGGGGTCGGAAATGTGGAATCCGAACACGAACCTCAGCGAAGACTGCTTGTATCTGAATGTTTGGATTCCAGCACCTAAACCAAAAAATGCCACCGTCTTGGTATGGATTTACGGTGGTGGCTTTCAAACTGGGACATCCTCTCTAGCTGTTTATGATGGGAAATTTCTAGCTCGGGTTGAAGGTGTTATTGTAGTTTCAATGAACTATAGGGTAGGTGCCCTAGGATTTCTAGCTTTACCAGGAAATTCTGAGGCTCCGGGGAACATGGGTTTGTTTGATCAACAGTTGGCACTTCACTGGGTCCAAAGAAACATAGCTGCCTTCGGAGGGAATCCTAAAAGTGTAACGCTTTTTGGAGAAAGTGCAGGAGCAGCCTCTGTGAACTTTCATTTGCTTTGTCCCCAAAGTTACCCTTTGTTTACCAGAGCCATTCTGGAAAGTGGATCCTCTAATGCGCCCTGGGCAGTAATGTCTCCGGAGGAAGCCAGAAACCGAACTTGGACCTTAGCTAAATTTACTGGCTGCTCAAAGGAGAATGAGACAGAGATGATTAAATGCCTTCAAAATAAAGACCCTCGGGAAATTCTTCTGAATGAAAGGTTCATTCTCCCCACTGATTCCCTCTTATCGGTTTATTTTGGTCCAACAGTGGATGGCGATTTTCTCACTGATATACCCCACACACTGCTCCAACTCGGACAAGTGAAAAAAACTCAGATCTTAGTGGGCGTTAACAAAGATGAAGGGTCATCTTTTCTAGTGTATGGGGCTCCTGGCTTCAGCAAAGACAACGACAGTCTCATCACTCGGAGGGAACTTCAAGAAGGTTTAGATATGTATTTCCCAGGAGTGAGCAGCTTGGGAAAGGAAGCAATTCTTTTTTACTATGTGGATTGGTTAGGTGACCAGACACCGGAAGTTTACCGGGAGGCTTTGGACGATGTTGTTGGGGATTACAATCTCATCTGCCCTGCACTGGAGTTTACCAAGACATTTTCAGACCTTAAAAATGATGCTTTTTTCTACTATTTCGAACACCGGTCTTCCCAACTTCCTTGGCCTGAATGGATGGGAGTGATGCATGGCTCTGAAATCGAATTTGTCTTTGGTTTACCTCTGGAAAGAGGCGCAAATTATACGAGAGCTGAGGAAAATTTGAGTCGATCCATAATGAAATTTTGGGCAAATTTTGCAAAATACGGGTGAGTGCTGATTTCTGTAACCGTCGCCTGGTTTGTTTTGCTTCATTTTGCTTGGCCTCTACTGCAGACTTCACTAGAAGCACAGAAACATTTCCAGTACCTTCTCTTACTAGCTAAGCTGCCTTGGTAGCTCATTATGCGGTGAATTTCAGCTTTGTTTCTCAGTGCATAAGAAAAATTACCGGAAAATTTTTCTGTAAACTATTTTTTTTTTACTTCATTTCCAAAACGTTGCCAAAACACTTAAATGATGTTAACCAAAGTTTGGAAGTAAATGCTTGCATCAGAATTACAATAGGTTACTAGGTTTAAGAAAGGGAAATACTGTGTCTTCTCATTGTCTTTAGCCTGGGTCAGTGACGTCGGGCAGAGGAGTAAGCATGTCCCTCTTAGGAATATGAATGTGGCGAGAATATGAGGCAGTTCTCCTACCCCCTTAAACTCAAGTCTCATAGCATCAGAGTTTTGCAGTTTGGCTCTAGAAGATTCTATCAGACCTTTTAGGTAGCCTGCTTCACTTGACTCATGTTTATCTAAATTGTTTTTCTATTGGAAGAGTTTTGTGGCTAGCTTTCATCTTATCTTTGTGATGTTGTTCTGGACTCATAATAAAATATAGGCTATCCCTAATTGCAAATGGGTCCACTGGGGCTTGTCTTCATTAGGATATTGCGGAGTTGATACAGTTCACTAGAAATCATACTTTGGATTTATCCTTTTCTGGATTAGCAATATGAGGAATTAGAGTCTCTCATGATGTTGGATATCCCTGACAGTGAGAATTTAGCTCCAGCCCACACGCTTTGTAGCAAAGCAGCCAGCTGTCTTGACATTCTACCTTGCTAAGCTACACTAGTTCCTCTAAGTCTATTTTCAATATTGCCTGCTCCGTCATAAGAAGAGTCTAGGTTTACTCCATCATAAACCTAGAAGCATGTATAATCTCTTGGAATTTACCCCCCCCCCCTTATTCTTCTAATCTTTAAGACAGGCTTTCCCTATATTGCTCAAGCTGGCCTGATGTTGATGTTTGAAAATTTTAAAACAGTTCATATTTTCACGTTAATAATAAACTAATAATTCCCCTGTTCCCATTAACAGTGTTAATAGAATATGTCTAATATCTTATTTATGATACATAGCTTCAGATCAAAGAGGAGAGTCTTTGACATTTAATGGAATCGTTTAACCCTAATTAAATACACTTCTGATGAGCGAGTTTTCCTGGGGAATAAATGAAGGCTGGCTTATTAATTATAATGTGAAACTTATAAAATGATATTTATAAAACAAATCAAAAAAATTTAAAATAGCCTTACAAAGTAGAATATTCACACGATAGATGTCACTGTTAAGGAAATTTTCCTCAGAGTCCATATTTTTAGTTGAACAAAGGAAGATGTCATGTATGCTTCGAAATGAATGATAATACTAACAAGTGATAATATTAAGTGAACTTTAGACATGCTTGCATTCTACACTTCTCAAGTTTAGACAGTTTGCCTTATATACCACCCTGCTGGACTTGGAGGACACTGGACCTGGAGCCCATTTTGGGGTGGTGAAAAGTATGATCTAATGCCTAGAACACCTAACAAACACTTAATATTTCAAAATGTTAGCAACACCAAGATTGAGAACATGTGATAACCTGTGTTTACCCACACTCCCTAAATGTGTTTTCAAGAAAGGAAAAGTGAGTGATAGGTCTCCTTAGTGCCTTATTCCACGGGAAACGCGAGTGCACTATCTGCCCATTCGGCAGCCCCGGGATGCAGGACAATCAGACGTGATAAGGATCAAGTCAAAGCAGAAACTCAGTTTTTTAGTGTGAGCATCAGCTTTTATAGGTTAAGTGACATCATGTGTTGTGGGGGTACCTCCAGCCAATGAGAAACAGCTGTCTCCTCCTCACTTGGTAGCTTTGAGACTATCCTTTAAACTTGAGTCAGGCTTTTCTCTGTCCTACAGACCTCAAGGTACAGGCCCTGAGATAATTTGGCCCAGCAGAAAAGTAGGCTGTGGCTCTTTAAAATTTTGGCACCCCCGCTATCAAAAGATCTGAACTCTTTTCTTTCTATTAATCTTCATGTCCTAGCCTATATTAAAGAGAGGTGGAGTGGGATTTGAAGCTGTGCTTATCATTTAGGAAGGAGAATTTCATGTTTCCACCACAGTTCCAATCAATTACTCTTACATGTTAGTTAAATATATGTGGGATGCTCATATGCTTCATTGGTATATAATTTTCATACCTAGTTTGATAAACTTTGACTAATGTCTATAATTCATCATCCTGCAGAGTTGCTCATTTTGCATGGCTCTTTTCTTATTTAGTTTTCATGCTTGCTCAGTACCCTGCACAAACTTCAGTCTGACAACTTTTGATCTGTCCAATATGCCTGTAATCAGACTAACAACTCAAAAATGCCTGATGTAGGTATTTTGGTTAGATTGTTTTTGGCTCGTAGAGGAAGCATTGTCACTATAGATGAAGACATCTCATTTAACATTGTTTGAGTCTTCTATAGTTTTTATTTTATTTTATTCCTCCATAACTGGAGTTACTGACTTTGTAAGCTGCCAAGTGAGTTCTGGGAATTGAACCTGGGACATCAGGAAGGTCAGCCTGGGAGGATAGCCAGTTTTTTTTTTTTTTTTTTTTTTTTTTTTTTACCACTGAGCCTTGTATTATAAGTTTTTTAAGGTATATGTGATACAATGATCCCTTATGACTTTTTCTTAATGTTATTTCATCTTCCTTCCTGCTTCTGTATTTACATTCCCTCTCACTAAGTAGAACCTTTTTTTGTGTTTTATTTATAGTTGCTACTTTTTGAAGAAATTTGTTTATTTTTATTTAATGTGGAGCATTTTGCCCATATATATCCTAAATATGCCTGGTTATCTTGGAGGCCGTGAGTGCATAAATCCAGGAATTGTAATTCCAGCCACTTGTCAGCTACCATGTAGGTATTTGGAACTGAAATCGGGACATTTGGGAAAGTAAGAAGTGATAAATGCTTTTAATCACAGAACCAACTCCTTAGCCTACTTCTTCATCTGAGACATGGGCTTCTGTTTCTCACAGATTATGTTACAGTTCAATAACCTATCTATAAGGATTTTTCTGCTTGGGAATATTATGAACAGTTTTGTGAATGTTTTTGTATAATATGTTATACTATATTTTCTTTGTTGGGGGAATGAAGGAACACAGGGATAGGGATTTCTGGTATGCTGTTGGGGACCCTCCCCCAATCTCCTCGGTTATGGATGACCCGGGGTAGTGCCGCAGAAATCAGGACACAGGGGATGCAGGGTAGGAGATACAACTGCATACTTTATTGCAAAGCCAGTGCTCTCTTTATAATACTCAAATCACGATTCAAACTAGGTTCCCATAATACATGAAAATAGTTTCATAGACTAGTCACTTGGTTGCGACTAATTTCAAGAGCTTCATGCCCTAACTAATCTAAACAAAAAGCTAGGTGTTATGAGAAAAACTCTTATTGTAATATAATATGTAAAAACACCTCATCAGAAGACAAACCACAACCTAATCAGAGCCTTTGAACTACAGTGCACATCTGTGCTCTCAAGGACTGACCATTGGCAAGGCACTCTACTGATGGGAGAGGTTTGCCTCCTCCCAACTTGGTTTGCCAAGCCTATCAGCAAGAATGCTACCTCAAGTCTCCCTTGCACAGAGTTTCTATGCAGTTCAAAACCGGCCCTCTACAGTGTGCCAACACAATCAGTACTCTGCATCTTCAAGGAGACTAGGAATAATCATTTTTTTAAAACTATTCTAGTTCTGCACCAAGATCTCATGGTGGTTTAGTGCATGCTCTCTGCTCTCCCTCTCCTAGTGTGTGTGTGTGTGTGCGCGCGCGCGCGTGCGTGTGCGTGCGTGTGTGTGTGCGTGTGCGTGCGTGTGTGTGTGCGTGTGCGTGTGTGTGTGTGCGTGTGCGTGTGTGTGTGCGCGCGCGCGTGTGTGTGTGTGCGCGTGTGTGTGTGTGACGGCAGGGATAAGGGCGGAGAGAGGACTAATATTAGTCTGCATGCGATATGGAGATAAATTTAAATTTGTGAAGGACTGTCATCTGGCCATCTGTTCCAATTCTTATCAGACATATAATTAGATTTTGTGATAGATAATAGTTCGTGTGGTGGTTCCAGACTGACGAAAAATATACTTACCCTCCAATTCTGTAATTATTTGTGGTATATTATCATAATTAACCCTAACAGAACATTTTGATGACTTTGCAGAAAAACCAAGCCTAAAATCCCCATGGATATATTTTGTCCCTACCTTGACAGTTTGGATTTTTACTATTTCAGCTCTCTCTTCCCCTAGGAATAGGTAAGGACTTACTTAGAAATAGATGAAACAATAAATGCTAACTGCAGCATTACTGGAAGTTCTTAGAATATAAATGTAGGCAAAAAAAAAGTCTGATGCATTAATAGAACTTATTTGAAAAGAACATATTGCATTATGGGACAAGTTAAAGTTTAGCTTACATTACCCCGAGAACTATTTCAAAGAAAATCACTATTTTACCATCAATAACAGCAAAATGAGAGGAGGGAGATTCAGATGTTCCCCTTCACCAAAGACTAGATCCATGAAGAAGGGTATAAAAGAAAATATGCTTCAGTGAATATTTTGGAATACACTGTTTTTGTGTGGTTTGGGTAGATGTTATGTTACAATAAGAAGGTATCTTAAATCAGAAACCAATATTTATCACATCCATTTACTTGGAGTAATGCAATTTGTCTTCTATTCATTTCCAAATGTCATCTATATGTTTCTATAGTTTGAAAGTATATAACATTAGCCCATTTGTACATATATCCATCTTTTGTTTTGTTTTGCTTTTTTGGCTTTTTGAGACAGGTTTCTATCTGCCTCTGCCTCCCAAGTGCTGGAATTAGAGGCATGTGCCACCACCACCCATTACTTGTATCCATCTTATTATTAGAATTGATGTCTTATTTTAGAAACAATTCTTTGAAGAAAGCACATAGAAATGGATTACCAAAGATCAGGCATATGCAAAGTCATAACTTTGAATATAGTATACTAACATAATAAAGTAGCCAAATGTTACTGTAAATATTTTATTGTATAAAACAACACACATTTCTAACAGACAGCTCTGTCTAAACTGTGTTTGATGAGAATTATGAGTTTCAAGAAATTCTTCCATCTCCCACATCCTCTTCCAGTCAGGAACACCTAGGATCTGCATGCTAAAGAGTGTTAAGTCTGCATACCTAGTGGGTTCTTTCCTACTTTATGTCATCATGATAGATGCTATTATATTAACCTGAAAGCATTAACTATTGACTTTTTATAAGTTAAGTGTCAATATTAATGGGGTAATAGCTTTACATTTTTTTTAACTTTTTAAAATTTAAATATATTTTTTTCATATTCTTGCCCTCCCCCAAGCTTTTTCAAGGTCATCTCCTACCCACCAACATTAGGTCTGTTGTCAAAAATCAAAGCAAAAAAAAAATCAAAACAAAAACCAAATACACATACACACATAGACACACCCACACATGCACACAAAATGCAACACACAGTCAAAACCTAGAAAACAAAATACACTATTCAAGTTATAATAAAAAACAAACAAAATAACTCACACCAAAAATTATAACCAAATAAAAGCACACACACGTACCAGGCAGAGAAACAAACTGATATATCAGCATATGAGTGTATTGCAGAGATTTTACCATTAGTGCTATTAATTTAATTTCATGTTATATCATGACTAACTGATTCATTTTATGTAATCATTTACATTTAGAAAGTGAAACTTTTAGATAAATTGCAAGGCATTTAATTAGAAGTGAAGCTACCTGTGACTTGGATTGTATGGAGTACAGAGAAGAGGAATCATGAGACAGAATCGTAAGAGGAAATAAATAAATCTTTCAGGTATTATAAACATCAAAATAGAAATGAAGGTTGATTTTATATTTTATTCCAGAGGAAACAAAATGTTTTGTGACCCTTTGACTTATCACATATCCTAACTTCTACAACCATAGCTTTAACTATTTATTCTTTTCCTTTCTCTTAAGATGGAGTATCATTTATGCAAAAGTAGCATTGAATTTATGAGCTCAGAAGATTCTTGCATTTCTGCCTCCCCAATAACTGGGAAGAGAGCAGAATTAGAGCTGTCAGTTAAGGTCAAAGGAGAAAATGAACAACATTACACTGAAATTGAATTGTCTCAAACTAACAGCAAAACATGAAACCAAAAAGTGAGGATGGGGCAAAATCTAAAGTGGGCCGTGATATTGGCCCCAGCCACAAACCATGTGGAGTTTTAAATGTGTCCTTAAAAATTCAGGACAATAATATGTTTCTTAGAGAATTAATGTTTAAAATAGAATGCATATGGATATGATTAACCCTAGTCTTTAATGAAAGTGCTTTTTACTTCACATATTAGCAAACATAACTTAACTTATCATGAAGACAGGATAGCTCAAGAAAGTACTGATTGAAGAATATTTGGATTTATTATTTTGAGATATAGTGTTGTCCCTGTCGCTAGCAAATGTCCCTGTGTATGAGCTGCTGACGTATCCTAGCTTCCTGCTTAGTTCTTCATCTCATTATCACAGTGGTGCTCATCGCTGTCAGCAGGTGGAAGTAAGATTGTGGGGCTTAAAAGCTTGCATTGCTCAAGTCTGCACAGCTCTTAGTACAAACCGGTGTTTCAAGCTGAATTCTGTCTGCAGTGGAGAAACCAAGGTACATCTTCCCTAGCCTTTGTTCTGTTTCTAAGAGAAGTTCTGTGTATCTTTTGGGGCAGGGAAAGAGGCAATCATTCCACTTTTACCTAGGAATGAAATAGGAATACTAATTTTTCTCTTTTCTGGGTTGTTTTGGATATTTGAGAAACAATATACAAAATACTTTATGTTTCTCCGGTTTAAGTGGGATTGCCACATAAAGTATAAGACATTTCTTAAAAGATCAAATAAAAATATAAATAACTGTTAATAAAATAACATCTCATCATTCTTCATGAAACATTGTTATACTGAAAACCAAGCATCAATGAAGATTCTGACTGCGTAAGAGAGTGAGGCCTTGGCGCTAAGTCCCAGAAGTTTTCCAGCATGGTAGCAGAGATCAACATGGTGGCAGTGAATCACATGGTCCTGGTCTCTTTTCAGTATTTTGTATATACTTCCCAAAGAACAATCTCAGCTGGTCATTAGGTACACCTTTTTAATCCCAGGCTCTAAAGTATGAGATAGAGGTATCTGGAGATCGAGACTACCTTGGGCTACATTTTGAGTTCAAAGCCAACCCAAATAACATAACAAGGTGTCTGAAAAGAAACAAAATTAGAGACTGTTGTGTGTGTGTGGGGGGGGGGGTGAAACTTGTTTGGTTCCCAGCCTCCGGGTTAGCTTAGACCTGATATAATCACACTGAAACTGTATTAATTAAAATCACTGCTTGGCCTGTTAGTTCTAACTTCTTACCGTCTAACTCCTACATCTGAATTTAACCCATCTCCATTAATCTGTGTATAAGCATGTGGCAGTGGCTTACCAGCATGTCTAACTCTGGCGGCTCCATGGTGTCCCCTGACTCTGCCCTTCTTCCTCCCAGCATACAGCCCAGCTTTTCCTGCCTAGTTCTGTTCTGCCCTTGACATAGCTCAAAGCAGTTCTTTATTCATTAATGGTAATCACAGCACACAGATAGGACTCCCACATCAAGAGACTAATGCAACTTAAATGAATTACATTTTAAATTGTTACCAGCTGAGCAGAAGTGCTTGATTTCAATAGAGCCCATTTCATGCCTAGATCTATACATTGGCAGAATGGTCTCACAACTTTTATGCTGGTGCTGTAGCTAAGGTAGCTAAACTTTTTGATTAGCTGGTAGACACATTCAAATAATTTGTATTGCTTAAATCCTTAAAGATTGTTATAATTCACCCTTGTAGCCAGAGAAACATTTCCATTTTATTTCATGTGCTTTGTGAATGACTCATGTCTAGTCCTTATGGCACTCAATCTACTTGTGAGCTTCACTATAACACATAGAAAGTAAGAAAAGAAAAAAGAATTTAAGAAAGGCTTTTTTTTCTATTTTTATACTAATTATTAGTAAATTATTTCTACTTGGGGAGAGATAGTAATAATGTCTTATAGCATGCTGTGGCTATGGCTTCAATAGTTTCACTACAAAATGATAGATGATAGATAGGTAGATAGATAGATAGATAGATAGATAGATAGATAGATAGTCTGATTGAGGATTGATAGATAATACATTAAAAACTGATTTGGTGACTAGGTAGAAATATTTACTCTCCTTCCTTCTTCCTTCTTTGTTTCTTTCTTTCTTTGTGTTTTGCTATGCAGAGATCAAATCTATGTTCTCATATATGTTAGACAAGCACTCGATCACTGGCTTCATCCTCAAACTTGACCTTCACCTTTAGCCGAATGTTTTCTTTCAGGGTTTTGCCAGCTCTGATAAGCTCAAATCTAAACTAAAAGCATGGAGAAAAGAGAACATATTCCCTAGCAGCAAAGGTTTAGTAAAAACTAAGAAAATTGTCAAAGAGAAAACTAGCAAAGGGTAGAGAGATTGATGAGAAAACGAGAAATAACGATCAGGACACTGCAATTGGGAATTGATCCTGACAACCAGATCAGCACAGTGGAGATTGAAGAACAAGGACTGAAGGGTGACAGAACACCTCTGTGCTGTTCAGTGTGTTCCAGGAGATTGTCCCAGAGCTCAGCAGATCTCAGCAAAACAGTACAGATTTCCCAGGAGTCTTAGTAAGTGGAGGAAAGAAGGGTTAACACGTTATGAATGAGAGAATGATTCTTTTGGAGTGTCTTAAGCACTACAAATTGTTGTGAATTTATTTTTTTCCTGAATTTTCTTTTCTACTTGAGAAAGGAAAACCCCTTTAAATGAATCTTTTGTAAGAGTTATTTTAAAAGATGCTGAATCTTGAAATGAAGAAAAATGGAAACCAGAAACCAAAATATTTGCAGAATATTTAGACTAACCCCTATTAGGACTTGCAAGCATGGATCTCATTTTTAAACAATCTGTTCCTAAAATAACTACGATAGTGCACTGTTTACTTAGAAAGATTGAGCTACTGGAAAACACATTATTCAGACCTTGTAGAATAGGAAATCACCTATATTTTTTGGAAGGAAATAATTGTAGATGTTAAAGAAAACTTATATTACACAACTGTGGAAGTTCTGAAGATACGCAGATGTTAATATTGTCTTCTTCACCAATTTGACATTCAAATACTCTACCAATTCCTTAAGCTTATAATGAAGTAGATAAAAATTAAAAGTGTTTAAATTATATCAGAGATATTCATCAATTATTTTCCTTTTTTCATTTTAACTACAGTATTTTTCTACCTTTAGTATACTGGAGAACATATATGTAACAACTATATAGTGTTACATTAAAATAATTCCTAAATTCTGAATATTAAATTAAAATTAATTGTGTTACTCATTCAATCAATAGGAACAGAAATTTTCTTAGAAAGTAAATGAAATTTTATTCCTTTTTGTTCTTTTGGTTTTGCTCCAGTAGATATTTCAATATAGAGAAGTGAATCAAAATATTGGAATGAATTGCTTTCATAATAAACTGTCAGCCAAATTTTCAATGTAGCTGTTTCAGTAACCCTTATTTTTAAATAGGGATAAGTTTACAGTTTACTGACATGCTGCATGAAGTTTTCCCAGTGACCATACTAGAGAAATAAACATACCAACACATATTTATAAAGCAAATAATAGTAACATGTTGAAAATTTAAAATGTATTTTCACATTTTATTTACAAACTGGAATGTGCTCACTTAATCATGTGGAAAACAGAATAAAGATGTGTTTGTAGTAAAATAAGGATCACAATGCACTAATCATTCAATACCTGAAGTTGTGGAAATTAACGCAATGTAAGAAAGTTATCATAGATACATCCGCATTTCTTTTGAAGTTTTGATGGTATCACCTACCAGCCATAGAGAAATCATGCATTACAACTTTCCACGTTTTTTTTTTCCACTGTAGTCTAACATTTTTTTTTTTTTTGCCGTATTTAACTTTTGGAGTGATCTTTAAAATCATCATCTGGAACAGTTCCAATAACCCTGGATGCTGAGAACACTCAAGGAATGGTTGAAAATCAAAGTGATATATGCAGGAATTGGAGAGCTGTGGAAGTCCCACTACATTTTCACAGCACCAGGAAAACTTCCAATAGTGACAGACAATAGAGTATTCTGCAAGAACTCATCCACTGAAAATGTTCTGGCTCGTGATCCCTTTGAGGAGTAATATTTAGCGCATAGAAGTGAAGCTCTAAAAAACACCTTTCTCCTTGTACTCCTGTATAATTAGCTTGGGAACCTACTGAGACAGGTAACTTCTCAGTCCTGAGTGAAACAACTTAGGAAGGGGAGGTGTTTATGTGGGTTCTGAAGGAACACTAGTCCACTCAAGCATGTGACTTCGGCAGGTCCTGTACCCTTCAAGGCATGTCAACAGTGTAGTCTCTAGCGTCTAAACTCTAACACCTCCAAGTGATGCTTTAAGCTACAAATTCAAATTCATCCACAAACAGTCTAGTGTTGAAGGTGGAACCCTCCTCGAAACAAGGATGCCCTGGAGAGGAAGGCTTTCATACACTGACTTTGGGGGAAGTACCAGGATACAAATCCTAATGTGTACATATGGCCATGGGCTTCATTGTATACATTACTTATTAACCACTTTTAATTGTGGGAAAATATGTTAGAAAACTGCTTAGACAGTAATTATATTGATTGGAAACTTAACAAAAATGTGTAAAATATTTAATTTTTTAAAATCTTGGGTTTTCTGCAATTATTTATTTTTGAATAAAGCAAAAAATTAAAAGAAATAGCTCTACTATCATTGAAATTAGAAATACAAATATACGGCATGTAAAATAATAACATACCTTTCCACTTATTTGATTGTTATGATTACTATAGAATTTTATCTCATCCTATAGGTGATGAATAATTGTCATTCACAAACAATGTCTTAAACTACATCAGATGACCAATGGACCATAATAATTTTGTGTTTTGTTTATAACAATAGGTCTACAAAAATTGGCAGACATTTTCCTTAGTCCCAATTTTTATTCATTTATTGACTCATTTGTATGTAATCTTTTTGTAAGGATAAGATTTCTTACTTCTTAGCAGTTTAGTTTTTGAATATATTGTTTCTCAAACTTAATACTAATGCCCTGAGAGCAAATAAAGACCCAGAACAGTCATTTTTATTAAATGTAGGGTTTTTTTTTCCTTTAAGACAGAATTCTTTTTCTCTTTTTAAAAGTCTGTGTTCACAGTGTGGAGGATCCACTTGCAGAAACTCTGAACTATTGAAGTGAATTTTTCAAAAGAAGTACTATAGATGACCAGTAATGGGAGAAAGGAAAAAAAAAGGAGGGGGAGAAGCAAACTGAATTTCCCACATTTCTAGTCTTGAACAAAGTGTCTTCACCTATTTAATTTCAGAAAAAGTTTTCTCAAGTATAACATATACACATTCACACACACTCAGACTAGAATTGGGCACGGTTGAATTACTAGACATGGAATGGAATCTGCTTCTCATCTGATTCTGTTACATCACTGAGATCTTACCAGGTCCTCAGCAAAAGCAAGTGTTCTTAACTGTTGAGTCATCTTTCCAGCAAAATTAACAGGGTTTAAACCAACTACAACTCATTTTAGTGTACGCAAATGCCTTTGTTCTATACTTGGAGATTACTCATATATATAATTTTTTTTATTGAGAAAAGGAAAAAAAAGTTTCCGCCTCCTCCCAGCCTCCCATTCCCCTCCCCCTCCTCCCACCCTTCTCCCCCTCCCCCCACTACTCTCTCCAGCCCTCTCCAGTCCAAAGAGCAGTCAGGGTTCCCTGCCCTGTGGAAAGTCCAAGGTCATCCCCCCTCCGTCCATGTCTAGGAAGGTGAACATCCATACTGGCTAGGCTCCCACAAAGCCAGAACATGAAATAGGATTAAAACCCCGTGCCATTGTCCTTGGCTTCTCATCAGCCCTCATTGTTCGCCCTGTTCAGAGAGTCCGGCCCTATCCCAAGCTTTTTCAGTCACAGTCCAGCTGGCCTTGGTGAGCTCCCAATAGATCAGTCCCACAGTCTCAGTGGGTGGGTGCACCCCTCGTGGTCCTGACTTCCTTGCTCATCTTCTCCCTCCTTCTGCTCCTCATTGGGACCTTGGGAGCTCAGTCCAGTGCTCCATTGTGGGTCTCTGTCTTTAAAGACTTATTTATTTACTTGTTTAGAATGTATATAGGGAATCTATCTGCACATACATTTCTATGCCAGAAGAGGGCATCAGATCCCATTATAGATGGTTTCCATTAGAGTGCTGGAAATTGAATTCAGGACCTGTAGAAGAGCAGCCAGTGCTCATAACCACTGAGCCATCTCTCCAGCCCTCAAATATACTTCTTCTTAGACAAATAAGTTTTAGGGACATGTGACACCAAAGTGATGTTTATCATGAAAGGCTGAAGAATAAAATTCTGTGTGTAGTGTGCAAATTATGCAAATAATATAGCACAACAGTTAACTGGAGAACTAAATGTTTTGTTATGAATTTACAAAATTTATCAGAGATTGGGTGCTTTTGTTTACCATCTGAAATGCAATGACCTCATATCGTTTAATGGTTACTTTGTTCTGTCAGCTTTCAGCTCCATTTTTAAAAAAGGGAAAGAAGTTACAAAGTTTTATTCTCCATTTTCCATCATAGGAAAATGAAAATTAAAAACTGACTGTTTAAGAAAAACAGTTATTTTAGGAATAGTGGATTTTGTTCCATTTATTTAACATATGAGCTCAGTGATAGGACATTATTTATTATTGATAGCTGCTTCTTTAAATTACAGAGATATGTTCATGCTATTCTTCCTTTACTAATTAAATGATGGAACTTTACATAATCAATCAATTCTAACAATAAAAGGATCCATTTTGGTAATTACAATGATCAGAACAATATTTCTTTCATTTTGACTGTTATTCAAACATATTAAAATGAACTACATAATTATTATAATAAAGATGCAATTATATTATTATTTGGGCATCTGGTTCTAGTCTCTTTGTCTTGTCCAACATTATGAATACAAATACATGTATAAAGCAACTTTGTGTTAAACTTTATGTCACATCTGAATAATATTTTATAATTTAATTAATTTAGCAAATATTTACAGAGTATCAGTTATAAGTCATGTATTTGGCTGCTCAGCAATTTATGTGCATAACTATAGTGGTGGATAAGCAATTTGCCAGTGTGCTGATGATTGTTCTGTGGCTAACGAAAGTAAAGGATATTTAATAAACAAAACAAAACTGAGCAACCCAGTCCTGGATGCTGAGGGAGATCAAAGAAAATACCTTCTGAGGATGAAACTGTTCTTGTAAAGGCATGAAGTGATAGAAAAATAGAAAGAAAACACTACAAGGCAGGCATATGGAAGCACTAAACTAGAGAATTACATAGGAAACAGATCATGTGTGTAGAAAGTTTAAGATTTCATATCAAGGATGTCATATACCAGTGAGTTTTTGTTGTTGCTGTTGTTGTTGTTAGTTTATATCAAGAAGAAATACAGACAAATTTCAATTGTGGAAGAGATAAAAATCATTATGTCTTCCAAAATGGGAATGTCCTGGAAGACACAATCAGTACAGTGAGATGGGCAGTGAGTAGCAGACATGTTGCCGCATCCAGGACAGCAGTAATAATGATCTACAGTGCAGGGTATACTGAGAATGCAAGACAAGCATTATTGGAGAGCCTCAGTGAATGCAGTCCATGGGTCTTATGTATAGAGGGTAAGCATGGAGGGGACCAGTGAGTTTTATCAATAATCTGATTCTGCAAGTCAGTGTGTTTTACCGACTTTGAAAAATATGGAGTGCTGAACATCTGAATAGGAGTAAAGTGATAAAATAATAATTATAATAATACATATATTTTTGAAGGCAGTGAAAATAAGTTCTGCAAAAAAAATTAAAATTTTGGCATTGGAAATATGTTGGGAGCAGTGAGACCCCAGATCCTGAATTTCTTGTAATCCCCTGATCTGAGTGCCTACAGCTGCTCTGAGCACAAGACCTTCAGGAGTTCCTGATGGCAGGAGAGTGGTTTCTGGTGGGTTTGGCTGGGGCGTGGCTATCTCTATATAATCTGCCCCTGAACACAATAAAGGGGCATTCTTGGGGAATTCAAGGATGACCCGTGTCGCTGTCTCTCTGTCTGTGTGTGTCTGTGCATTTTAACCTCCAGCTCCCTTGCCTGAAGCTCGCTAACTGGGTGCCAGCGCACAGAGCACAGAAACGGGGACGTGTGCACGGCAGAAATACTATAAATGCAGCTTGTGGATTCAATGAATAGGTCATGGTTGCCAATTCAGCTAGCTGTATTTTAGGTTTCAGCGACTCCTATGATGAGAAAAATCTGTCCATCTGCCCAGGTATGTACATGAATGCACAGACTTCATATCACTTACCCACACTATGTGACAAATATCTCATGCCACAAACATGGGATAAATAAAAATCAAAAGTCTTTTTTGAAAGAAGCATGCTACTTTAAGAAACTAATACTAAATTTTAACTAATCAAGTGTATTTCCGAAACTTTTAAAAACCCTCATTGATTCCCTCTAGAAAGCTTCCCAGCGTAGCAGGGAAATTCGGTGTAGTTAAACTTTTTAAAGATTTTCTTGCTCCTTGGTTTTACCCAACCTGGATGTTCCTGAAGACTCTCTTCCATTTCCTTCTAGCTTTCTTTATTCCTTTAATTGTGCATGACTTCATTGTCCTACACGTCTGAAGGCTCATTCCCATTTCTAAAATATCATCCCTGTCTTCCTTTAACTTTGTTGGACTGTAGCACTGAGCTCTCCACATCATATTCATTGCAGATGCTACTATACAGCATCCTTCTCCCTGCTATACCCCAAAATCACATAAGAACTTAAAATTATTTCAGAGTTCATGCAATAAACTTTCCAATGTTTGGGTCTCTTTCAATCATTTTTCACCAAGGAATCACAATAGAAAGAAATCTAAATATGTAATCACCGATTTGTTCATAAACAGACACAGACACACACACACACACACACACACACACACACACACACACACACACGTGCACGCATGTGCGTGCACAGACCAGGGGAGATACAGACAAATAAGGAAAGTGGGATGACAAAATCTAATGTTGCTCCCACATGAAATGTTTCTATGCAATCCAATCTGTTATCTCTTCTACAGAATAAAACATTCCTTTTAGAGATCAAAAATTCCTCCTTAAGTCACATTTTGAATTAAGAACTTGCTTCTTAGATTAAAGCCAAACCAGCCTGGAAGAGGGATGGTGCTGGGATTCTGAGTGCTGGTTTCTGAGTTCCCTCCCAGCCCTCATCTGAGATTGCTCAAACCTGAAACTCAGGCCCCCATGGATGCCATGTTATCTATTTCTACTGACCTTCTAGTGTATTTTACACACACACACACACGGAAATTAAACCAAAAATAAAAGCAAAATAACAGCAAAAAATAAGAATGAGCATTGATGATCTAATGTACCTATTTCCACAGCAAGGTTTTCAATAAATTCTGTCCAACCGACTTTTAAAAAGAAACTCATCTAGAATCCTCTTCAAATAGTATATTAAAATAGTTGTGATACTCATTGCATATCATATAACATAGCCTGGTTGTTACACAAATTTACATGACTACTTTAGAGTTTATTAGGTGGCAATGTTGCACATCTGTCTAAAGATGAATAATTTTCTCATTTTGAGGAAAATAAGCTGAATTGTATAGTAATACAGTATTAGGGTCTTTAATATAGCATAACATGTAATGAGCTTTAAGATATTACTGTTTCTTTCAACATACTTAATGTTTTACATTCTCAGTTGCTGGAGATGTGGGCGATTTGGAGGTTAAGCGAACTTGCCACACTTGAAGAGGACTAGCACTTACATCATGTGATTCATAACTGCCTATAATGCCAACTACAGGGAATCCAGTTCCCAACCCTGGCCTCTAAAAGTACCTCTTCACATGAGCACATGACCTGACAAACGCACATGCATGCACACACACAAAAATAAGTCTTTAAAAATATTTCCTTTCTGTTTTGTTTCCTCCTGTTAGTTTTTAGCTGATCTTGTCCGTCGTCACCTTCTTTAACAAATATGTAAGAAAATATTTATCTTGTCCAAATCTCTAATAGTACTTACTAAATTCTTGTGTATATAGTAAGTAGTCAATGAGTGGTTGTTGAGAAATAATTTAAAAGTTGGGTAGATTCTGATGTCACTTTCTTCAAAGCTTCCATTTCAGATCTGCCCCATCATCAGTATCGTGTTCTCTCTTCAATCATCTTCTTGATTGCCATGTCATAAAGCATCATATGTAAACTTATAAGTTTATTCATTGCTCTGGAAATGTCACATTTACTTAAATGTCACATTGCTTAAAACCAAGCATTTGCTGTGTTTTAATTCTTTCCTATAATATATTAGCAAATGTTATTATTTGTGCCTCCAACATGCACAGCAAGATAATTTAGACCCCACCTGTTCACAGTCACATGCTTGATATAAGGCAGCCTAGAATTTTCTCTGGTACAATGCACTAATCAGGCAACCTCTCTTTTTTCATTCTTGCCACTCCAAATGTTAGCCTCCTCAAGCTTATAGAAGTGATACTTTTCAATTGAACACCAACTCTTATCACTTCCTATGTAATAATTTTCCTGTGATATTTCATTTTGTGTATAATAAAGTTCAAATCATTTTAAATATCTAATAGATACCTATATGGCATTGTTTAGGATGATTTGTCCCTTTGTTCATCTTTTTCCTACCATCTTAACCCATTACATATTGAAAATTAAAATGTGTAGGCACTGAGAAGTTGAAGTAATCATTCAAGTTCAATTTTAACTACTGGTCTGGTTGCAATGCCTGTAATTCTGAACAGTGCATCCCATAGTCCCTCACACCCAGGCTGCAATGTGACTTGAAGAAGGGCTGCATGCATACATAACATTGAAGAAGATAATATATACTTTCATAGGAATCAGAATGATGAGAGTATTTATCAACAGTTTAGAAGAAAACATGCGAATGTGATAAATATAAGTTCATGACTAGAGTCTACCAAAGTGTATCATATGAAACACTGTGGAGTCATTGGAATTTGCACTAAAATATAATGAAAACTAAAAGCGATAAGCTTTGTAAGAGAGTGAATATATACGAAAAGAAATAATTGTAATATGGTTGGTAATTACAACACTTAAGGGCCAAGGTCTTATTTGTGGGTCACAATGGACCAGAATATGTGACAGTGATTTTGAATAACATTTATGTTCCTCATGATTTCCAGTTAATCGGACACAGTTTTAAATGCTTGCAATGGGCTTACTCTTCAATATCGATCACAATAGTAAGTGAATAAATATGAAATTCTGGAAACATCTCAGTTGGAAATTGCTGAGTGGCTGTTGGTTGTCACTTCTTTCTCACTCATATTTCCTTCTCCATAGAGATTATTTAGTAGCAAAAGTACAGGGTGGGTTTGCAAGAAGAACGGTTGAGCAATTTGGCAACACAGTGTGAGAAGAGATTCAGAGAGCTCGGCCAGCGGAGTGCATAGTAGGTTTTTATAGATTCTGTAAGGGAGCAAAACGCAGAAATCCCTTGATCAGTTTGGGACAAGATGGCAGGAGTACTTATGTAATTCAGTCACAGTCTGGTCAGTCTGACCCCTGGCAAGTCTGAAGCTGAGGTACTGTTTTGACAAATGTGGTCGATCCCTAATTTGTTCACCTACTGAATTAGGTTGGTTTTTTTGTTTGTTTGCTTGGGGTTTTTTTGCTTATTTATTTGTTTGCTTGTACCTAGAAAATTGAAGTACTGAAATGACCTTAGAATAATAGCCATCTGCATAAGAAGTAGAAATATAACAAAAATGGGTTTTTAATTACACAATCAAAAGTGATTAACAACTTGGGATACAGCAACAGAAGCAGTAAAAAGAAGCATAATAATAAAACATATTTTAATTAAAATTTACCATGTGGACTCTTCTACAAGGCATAGGAAAAAACGTATATGGTTTAATAGTAGAGGCTTGTGTGAAGGAAAGAGCTCCATAAAACTTCGAAATGATATATGTAACTCAATAAACTGAACATAGAAGGAAAGGAATATTGGTAAATTTTAATCCCAGTTGCATTGAAATCATTCACACTAAGTATAGAAGATCTAAGCACACATTTATGTGCGTATTTCTTGCTCCGATTTCCATCTCCATTTTTATTGATATTATATTATAGTGCATCAGAAATAGCATAGAATTAGCCAAAACACTTCATTTTGAAAGCCATGATTACCACATGTTTGCCAATTATACTAATCCCCTGCCTGTTTCCCTATAAATTCTACCTCAAGTGTTTATTGTGAAAATGTGTCTTGATAAAACTGAGGATGTATGCAGACATGTGTATGTACAAAAATCTGCAGGCATTTACTACCGTGAATGTGACCTTCAGGGTTTTTAGTTATGGTCTTTTAACCGTCATAACCTTCCACTTCTTTCTGCTTATCGTTACAATACACATTTCTTAAGTATTTGGAAGTTGATACAAAGTTCTAAATATTTGGTAAATAAAATACAATACTTTTTAACTTATCTAAAAACTCATATTTCTTATTTTATAAATAAAATTGATTGATAGTTTAGTTAAATTTAAGAAAGATATGCAATGAATTTCACTTGAAATACATACTTCTTCAAATAGGCTAAAAATCGCATTCAAGCTATGGTATCATAAAGTAACATACAAGTACCGGGGAAAATAGCTAGGTTTATCGGAGCATTGATTGCTCTGGCAGAGGACCTGAGTTCAATTCCTAACCTCCACATAGTGGCTCACAGGCATCTCTAACTCTGGTTCCAGAGGGACTAATAACTTCTTCTGTATACATGCATGTGATACACATACATACATACATGCAAATATATTCATACACATAAAATAACTCTTTAAGAAGGAACACACTAGCCTTATTTAATCAGAATGAAACTCAAACACTGGATGCGTATATTGTTAGCAGATATTCTTTTTCTAAATCTTCTGTCTCCAATATAATAAACTCTTCCATCCCTCTGAATAAAAGCTAATTTAAGATTTCAATGAAAAAGATACACTATATTTATATTATATACTCATGTTTTATTCATGTTTTATCATTTTTTTAGAATATGTTGGGGATTGCCTGGTTGCAACAATATTTATATACCCTTAAACATAAGACAATAAAAAATTTAATTGCAAATTATTTTTATTCTCTTGCCATTTCCCCAGATAATTTCGCATAAGATTCATGACTAGATTTTAAGATACACTGTCTTTAAATCCGTGGGTTATGAAATATTACTTTTAAAAATTAGTTTTAGTTGTAAGTTTTCTATGCTATATTTGACTTGAAAACAAGAAAAACTAATATGGTAATTTTATTTTACAATAAGCATGTGAGGTAGAGTTTACTAAGGAACTTGAAATAGCAAGTTACTCAGAAACCAACTGAACCAACTGAACACAGTCTTTAAAGAAGACCCTGGGAGGGGCTGCCTGAGCTGTATTTAGCATCTGTGAGAAAGTAAGTCCTCTGTGTTCATCTTCTCACATTTTGCTTGAGCAGGCAGAAAGCTCTAGCCAAAGCCAACAGCAAAGGTGAACACTTTTCAGTGTCTTCTTATTAGACATATGATTGCTGCGTATGGCTGAGTAACTTTTTCTAAATGTAAGATATTTGATTGTGCTGCTTGTATAAGGATTGGAGATGTTGATCTATTATTGTTATGTCCTCAATGACAATTTGGACATATTTTTCAGGCTCAAGGAGGAGAGCTGGTAAGGGAAAAATAATTAGTTTGAGCTAATTATTTTTTAAAAATGCACTTGCTGTTGGAAAAAAATCTGTAACAACTATAAATCTATAATGCATAATATTCTAGTAGGGTATAAATATACAATGAGCATATTTACCTATGGTTACACTATTCTGTAAACTGATATATATCTCATTATGAACAGTGAAATAACTGAAGATAAAACCCATTTATGATGATATTGTAGGGCGAATAAAACACTTGGTAGTATATTTAGTCATCTTAATTCAAAGAAACATCTAAAGTGTTTAAAAGATTTACTTATACACTTTTGATGTAGATCTCACATATCCTCAAAGCACATCTTATTCCTCAAAAGCATCAGTTGTTTGAATGAAAAGTGTTTAAAAGATTTACTTATATACTTTTGATGTAGATCTCACATATCCTCAAAGCACATCTTATTCCTCAAAAGCATCAGTTGTTTGAATGAAAAATAATTAGTATTTTCCTTGGTATGAATAGACTAAAAATGTTAGGCTTTTATAATGTGTAACTAATTTGTAGTGTTTTTATCTTTATATGTACTTATTCCATGTGTGTGCATGCATGCATATTTTCAAGGACATGCCACTGTGAATATGTGGAGCTCAGAGGACAATTTGCAAGAGGAAGTATTCTCTTCTCACTGCATCATTCTTTGTGATGGAACTCAGGTTTTTTGGCTTAATTGCAAACACCCTTATCTACTAACACTCCCTGCTTGTTTGTGATGTTATTTAGGATAATTCAGTGACTTTGAGGTTCTATTCAAGACAATAAATTGCATGACTTATTTACTTACATAAGTAAGTATTAGGGTCAATAAAATTATGTGAAGCGGCTTTTATAGAACGTTAACTATACCTGGATACAGGTGCAAGCAAAATACAGTGCAGCTTTTGCCCTCTTTTCAGTCTAAAGAGTTATTAAACAAATATAATGTCCATCCACTTATTAAAAGACACGTACAACAAATACATGTGCAAACACACACAGAGAAAAGGAAGAAAGGAATGAATGAAGTAGAGAAGGAAGGAAGGAAAGGTAAAGAAAAAACAAAACAACAACAGAAAGTTTTTGATTTTCAAATAAATAATATGCCCAAATTGTCATTTAAAACATAATTTGCTCTTAAGAGCATTCAGTTTCCCAAAAATACTTTTGAATGTTCCAGCATCCCTTTAAAATGAAGATCTTCCAATTCTAGAACGAAGTTTCCAGGATGTTTTCTTGGCATTTCCTCAGCTAGTTCCTGTAATTGCTGTTGCTTTTATGGTACAAACTAGAACGAATAGATATGGAGAACAAATCTGAAAAATATCAGCACACTACGAAGAGAAGCCAGTTTAAAGTTTGCAGTTTGGCAGTTGCTTTTTTATCTAAATTTAATACAAATAGTCATCTATTATTTCCTTGGTGCTCTGCTGCTATTAAGTGAAGGGGCATTAGAACACTGCAGGTCACTGGGCCTGAGTACCTTTGGAGCACATGGTTGTATCCAAATGGTGACATTTGCTTTGTTGTCCCTGGGAAACTTCAGTGGACACTAAAGTCATGCATCTTTAATTTAGAAAATAGCTTATTAATCTGGTTATACTTGCCAAGTTAATGAAAAGGAAAGAAATAGTGATCGAGAAAAGCAATGTAGGAGAGAAATGGGAAGGAATGAAGGAGCAAGGGAAAGGAAGGAGGAAGGGAGAGGTAGGTAAAGATGGAAGGAGAAAAGAAAGAAAATACGGATATTGCTTATCTTCCAATTGATCTATTAGTCAATGCAACTGATTTTTCAGGAGAATTTGGTGGGGGAGGGCTAACTGCCTGACACTACTTTTTAACTTTCCAGCTAATGAAACAAACCCTTCAGTCCAAACAACGTGGAGAAAAGAACAAAAATAGTCATTTCCAGACCGTGAGCTATTTACAACCATCATGCCAACTATACAATGAAGATCTCAGATAGCTGGGTCTGACAGCATTTTGCACTTTCACGTGATGAGTGACTCACAATGTTGATGATATCTCAATCTAAACGAGTACCAGGAAGCCTTAGAAATCAATTTGTTTTCAGGGTGCTATTCACCTACGTTAGCTGAATTGTAACGACGAAAGCGAATGCAGACAGATTGTAAAAATATATATACAGCTTTAATGGAGAAATAAACTTATAGAACCACCGTTCCCGCAGAGACCAGGAAAGCAGAAGCAATGGCTGGGAGCATGCTAGCCAAATTTATAGGCAAACATTAGCCCGAGAAGAACATGCCCCCTTAGGGGCGGGACTTATCCCTACATCTCCCCTTTTTGTCTAAATAAGACAGAACTAAACCAAATACAAATATATACAATAATAACAAATAATAAATATAACAAGCAATATTGAGAACAAAAGTTTTGCTAAACATTCTATCTCAAGGAGTCTAAATAATGTAGAGAGTAACTACAATTATATAATCTTCAACTCCGTCAAAGATCTGAGAAGGGAATAAATATTACTTCACAAACGAGATATATCCAAAATGTGCAACAATTGACAGAGACAACTGACTACCTGGGCAATCACCCAAAGTCTCGTTTGCAATGTTGAGTCAACCAACTTTGGCTAAGGCCTAACATAACTGACATACCATTATTAAAGGCAAGGAACTTTTCAAAACTATCTTACTATGTCTTGGCAGAATATGACAGTCCTGTTTTATCCATTGATGCATGCTCTGTATCTCTGTCAGTGATTGAGGTATGGGCATTTCTTTGCCCAAAGGCCAGTTCTGCCAAAAAGAATGGCTCCATGTGGAGTGTCTTTGGTGCTCAACATTCTCTCGGGAATAGAGGAGTGTTGCCAGGAGCAATTGTGTCTCACTATCACGAAACTCTGAGTTAGATTAAAGGCCATTTTCTACAGCTCTTTGAAGAGGTCGAAGATTATCTATCTATACTGAGTATAATCTCTATATATCTAGAGAACCTGATTAGTCTAATTATAAATGACAAACTTAGATGACTATTTATCTATATGATTCTCAATATCTATCCTACTTAAAGACTAAGACAATAAACAACAATGTAACAAATGAGGATAATGACCTCCAAATATAAACACTGTATAAATATACATTGCAATATGGTAAAATATATCAATATACAAACATTGTATAAGTATCTTAATCAGAGGTAGAAATGTACACTGCAATATGGTAAATATATTCAATATATATATATATATCAATACATAGAAATGTTTTAAACAGAGATAGAAACATGCATGCATACAATAGTCAATATAATTTAACTTTGTATCAATATACAAGAATCAATACCAATATACTTGTCGAAAAGCAGTAACTCACAATTATAAATCTATTATCCCATCATTCCCTCTTTTTTTTTTCAAAATGATCCCTGAGCTTATAAAATGCCTCCCCCAACCTCGCAACCCCTAAATGATATCCCTAAACCCAGGGGTAAACTTTATTGGGAGAGGGGACATCATCCTCTAGAATTACTTCCAGCTGTCATGGGGGCGACGTTCTTTCTGGGGGATCCTGTGAAAGTAAAACGATGGTTAAATTTCAAGATCAATGTCTTTTAAAATTGCAAATAGTCTCTGAGTATTTTGTGGAGGTCTGGCCAGAATGTTGTACAAGATGTGCACCATTTCAGCTAACCAAGTTGGGATCGTCTTGTGCAGCTGGTATCCAAAACATGTCTTGTAGTAGCGCTGTCAGTATCATGATGTCATATCAACCAGGTAGAGTTGTTGTTGTGGGGCCCCATCTTCTTCCTGGAGACTTCAAATGTTACTTCAGGAAAAACTCATTGTTCATTGTGAAAAACTTAAACATTAATTATATAGACATATATGTATATATTCACTGAAAGGCATGATAGATATATTCAAGGAAAAGTATGATAGATATGAAGAAAAGCAAAGATGTTTTCTAAACTTATATTTCTTTCTGTCCCATATCATGGCTCTTGACATGAGACAGAAACTCCAGAAACTCTGGGTTTTTCTCTTACTAACAGGCTTGGAATTGGAGAGGGACTGAGCCAGAGTCCAACTTCAAAACCAGCTCTACATATTTATAAAGAAATGTTTAATAAGAAATATATATATATATATATAAATTAATACTTACAAAATGTGTCCATCCATCAGTAATTAAATATTCAGGGTCCCTTAATTTCTTTGAAGATGAGTATTTTCCTGTGGAGATAAGAAAAGAACCATGCCTCCAACCTATCTGTATTTCTTACCATCAGTATGCTTGCCATCCTTATGAAAGAATTGTTATTTATCTTTTCCAAGTGGCTTCTCTTCTTCAAACCGAACCTTTATTAATTTTGATGGTATCCACAATTTTTCCTCACCTGTGGAGATAAGAGCAAAACCCCTTCCCCAACGTAGCACATATCCTGGCTTCCATTGTGAGGTCAGCACATCCTTGAAATAAACTGGTTGATTTAGTTCAGTAGACTTTCCCATTATCCAATGTCTTTCTGCAGCTGTTGTTCCCTTCTCATTAGCGTTGAGAAAATTCAAGGTTAACAAAGCATTATATAACCTATTTCTGGGGGTGTTTTCCACCCCTTTCTGTTTGTTCAACATATCCTTTATAGTTCGATTTGATCTTTCTATGACTGCTTGACCAGTAGGATTATATGGTATACCTGTAACATGCTTGATACTGTAATAATCAAAAAAAACGTTTCATTTTCCTAGAGACATAAGCAGGACCATTATCCATCTTTATTTGTGTAGGTATACCCATGATAGCTATTACTTCTAATAAATGAGTGATTAATGAATCAGCTTTTTCTGAACTTAAAGCAGTTGCCCACTGAAAGCCTGAATAAGTGTCAATGGTGTGATGAACATATTTTAATTTGCCAAATTCTGCAAAGTGGAACACATCCATCTGCCAGATTTCATTCCTTTGGGTGCCCTTTGGATTAGCCCCTGCAGGCAGTGGCGTTTGGTTATAGAAAGAGCAAGTAGGGCATTTCTTTACAATCTCCTTAGCTTGTTGCCATGTAATTGAAAACTCTTTCTTCAAACCTTTGCTATTAACATGATGTTTTTTATGAAATTCAGAGGCTTGTAGCACACTGCCAATCAATAATTGATCAATTTCTGCATTACCTTGTGCTAGAGGACCTGGCAGACCCGTATGGGATCGGATGTGTGTTATGTACATAGGGCAAAGCCTGTTCCTGATCAAATCTTGAACCTCGAGAAACAATGAGGTTAGTTCTGTATCATCAGGTATAAATTCAGCAGTTTCAATATGTAAAATAACTCTTTCTGCATATTGTGAATCTGTAACTATATTAATAGGTTCTTTAAAATCCCTTAGCACCATAAGAATGGCATATAATTCCGCCTTCTGGAGAGAATTATATGGACTTTGTTCCACCTTACCCAAGTCTTCTGATTTGTAACCTGCCTTCCCTGATTTATTGGCATCAGTATAGAATGTACGGGCTCCAGTTATTGGAGCATCACAGACGATTCGAGGAAGAATCCAAGAAGTTCTCTTTATGAAGTTAAGCCTCTTGCTTTTTGGATAGGTGTTATTAATGTCTCCCAAAAAATTAGCACAAGCTCTTTGCCATGGTTCATTATCTTCCCATAATTTCTTTAGTTCATCAGCAGTGAAAGGCACTATAATTTCTGCTGGGTCTATGCCTGCTAGTTGACGAAGTCTCAGATTTTATAATTAACTCAGAGACTTTTTCCACATAAGTTTTCAGTTTCTTACTTGGTTTATGTGGTAAAAAGATCCATTCCAGAATAATATCATCTCTCTGCATTAAAATTCCTGTAGGAGAAATTTTTGATGGTAGTATGACGAGAATACAATCGAGCTCTGGATTCACCCTGTCCACTTGTGCCTTTTGTAATTCTTCCTCAATCATTGTCAGTTCCTTTTCTGCTTCAGCTGTTAATTCTCTGGGACTGTTTAAATCTTTATCACCATCCAAGGTTTTGTTCAAATGAATTATTAGATCAGCTGTTATTCCAATACCTGGTCGTAGACTGGAAATGTCTCCTAACAGTCTTTGAAAGTCATTAAGAGTCCGTAGGTGATCTCTCCTAATTTGTGCTTTTTGTGTCTTAATTATTTGCAAACCTATTTTATAACATAAATAATTAACAGAATCTCCCTTCTGAATCTTTTCAGGAGCTATTTGCAATCCCCTTTTAGGTAAAAGTATCTTTATTTCTTCAAACAGTTTGTTCAAGGTATCCATGTTTGAATCGGATAACAAAATGTCATCCGTGTCATGGTATACTATAGATTTGGGAAATTTCTTGCGTATTATTTGCAATGGTTGGTTCACAAAATATTGGCACAGGGAGGGGCTATTTAACATACCCTGGGGGAGGACGGTCCAGTGGTACCTCCTCGAAGGTTGAGAATTGTTATAAGTAGGCACTGTGAAGGCAAATTTTTCTCTATCTTCTTTTTGCAAAGGTATAGTGAAAAAACAATCCTTTAAATCAATAACTATGAGAGGCCATCCTTTTGGTAATAAAGAGAGCAAAGGAATTCCAGATTGCAGAGGGCCCATAGGTTGAATAACCTTGTTGATGGCCCTGAGATCTGTCACCATTCTCCATTTACCTGATTTTTTCTTAACCACAAATACAGGAGAATTCCAAGAGCTGGTAGATTTTTCTATATGTCCAGCATCTAATTGTTCTTGTACCAGCTGTTTTAAAGCCTGTAACTTTTCCTCAGCTAAAGGCCATTGCTTGGTCCATATTGGTTTCTCAGTCAACCATTTTAGAGGCAAGGCTGTTGGTATCTCTGAAGGGACATCAATTGCTTGTTCTTGTACAGCCCGAATGGCTGGTTTTCTCTGTTTGTAATATCTTTTAATATTATTTTCAGAAATATAGGCTCTAGAAGTAGCAGGAATGTTCATTTGGGTATTCCATTGTTGTAATAGGTCACGACCCCATAAATTCATTGCAATATTTGCTACATATGGCTTTAATTTTCCTATTTGCCCTTCTAGCCCTATACATTCAACCCATCTCGTGCTCTGCCTTACTCGAGATAGGGTTCCAATTCCCAGGAGCTGAACATTTACATTCTGAAGAGGCCAATATGGATGCCAAGATTCTGGGGTAATGATACTTACATCAGCACCTGTGTCAAGCAGGCCAGTAATAAAAATGCCATTTACACACACTCTCAGTTTAGGTCTTTGATCATTTATAGAAGTTTGCCAAAACACACGTAACTTATCTTTCTGATCATTATTGCTTGTAACAGTAGGCATGGGTCTTCCTAATTGTCCTGATGAGGCACGTTCTCTGAAGAAACTGGAAATGACTGAACCATGTTTGCCATGGGGGCCTGTGAGGCCCCCCCCCTCACGTTTCCCAACTGTATCAGGTTGCCTTGTCTATCTCTTGTAGACCTGCATTCATTCGTCCAATGTCTGACTTTTCCACATCTTCTACATAAACCTGAAGGCTGAGTCCTATTTCTGTTATTTCTAGAAGATGCATTATTATTATTATTTCTGAAAGATGCATTATTATTATTATTTCTGAAAATCTGTTGTCTATAATTCCTTTTCATATGACCCATTTTGCTCAGTCGGTAGAGCATGAGACTCTTAATCTCAGGGTTGTGGGTTCGAGCCCCACGTTGGGCACCAAAATGTAACGATGTAAGCGAATGCAGACAGACTGTAAAAATATATATACAGCTTTAATGGAGAAATAGACTTACAGAACCACCGTTCCTGCGGAGACCAGGAAAGCCGAAGCAATGGCTGGGAGCATGCTCTCCAAATTTATAGGCAAACATTAGCCCGAGGCGAACACGCCTCCTTAGGGGTGGGACTTATCCCTACACTGAATATTCCAGACAGTAAATTATGTATATGGATGTCTTTCAATGCAAATTAAGGTTTATATATTCTCATGAAATACAGAAAAATGTACTTCAAAATGAGCATATAATCTCCAGTTTTGTATTTAAGACAAAAATAGAACTTGGGAATGATCAGAGTTTGGGGTAGATCTTATCTTGAACTAAAAAGAGAAATGTGTTTTACTTGTAAAAAGGAATGTCTTTTCTAAAATAAGATTGATTTAAACAACACTAATTAATAATCCAGGTAAAGCTTTACTAGTTGGTTCAAAAAAACAAACAAACAAACAAACAAACAAAAACACATGACTATCGTTAGGTGCTTCCAAGCAGAGAACAATCAACTTTGTGTTCCTGGAAGATGAATACTTAACTGTTTGCTTATGGCCAGCCATACAACTTCATTTAATATTGTGTGTACCTTCAGTGACTGTGGCTATTACTAACCTTCAGCCTCAAAGGCAGTGTGCAGGTAAACTATGCCAGCAAGGATACATTCTTTCTAGTACACATTTAACTTAGTGAAACCTGTTCTCTTTCACTAACCTCCATGGAAAGAATTCTTCTCATTTCCCTTTCTTAGAAAGTTTGGCATGTTGATGAGCTTTGTTTTGGTCAGATAATTCAATTGGATTGTAGTGATTATTTTTTCTGTTCATACTTTTCTGGATCTTCCTTTTCTTCCTTCCCCACTTGTTACAGCTCCATTCATTTCTCTTGCTTTTAAAAGTCAGTTCTCTAAGTCCTCTTTGAAATTACCATATTTTTTAGGAATAATTAAAGAGTAATTTAAGAAAAGTCTCCTCATATTTACTTACTGCTTTATTTATGTGTGTGTGCTCGTGCGTATCTGTTTTACACTATACTTGAGGAATTCAGGGAACATTTTGGGAAGCAGGTCCTCTCTTTCTACCATGTGAGTTCAGAAGATCAAACTAAGGTTTGAGGCTTAAAGTGAGTAGCTTTAACTGCTTAGCCATCTAACAGGACCCACAGCAAAATTTTATAAAAAATATAAATGTGAGCTCTACTCAATATATTTAGACTCCAAACATAATCATTAGTGAATTTCTGTATTGCAAGTCATTAAGGTTTTATGTTATAATTCTTTTTTTTCTTGAGAAATAAGATTGTTGAGTAGAAGAACATCCCATAATGTTTAACTAAGAAAGAATCTAATAGATTAATTAATTTAGGTAATTGTTTTTCAATAATTATCTCTCTCCTTCCCACAATTTTTAATAAACATACTAGGATATGTGAAGGCAAAAACGATTAAAATGAGCTAAGTTTTGATATTTTTATTAATTATTATCTATGTTGCCAGTAACTGAGCTAGGTGTTAATATTTCTGTGAACTATAATCTACTTTGCTAGTTTTTCACCAGCCAAAATTCCCATGAACTCGTGAATTATTGTGTAATCTAGTTATTGTTTTATTAACTAATAATTTTGCTATTATTACATCAAGAAGGAAATATTTCTAGTCATTAATCCTGTTCTATACAATATAGTGAGTCAAGATGGTAGACTTAAGTGGGCATTAGAAAAACTGAGTCAAGTTTTCTTTTAAAAAACAAGGTTAAGAATTAGTTACATGGCTGAGAATAGGAAAGCACCCAAAGACAAATCCATCAGAATGAGTTCAGTTCCTGAACCAAAGCGGTAGAAGAAGATATATGAGTCTTCTAACTGTCCTCTGATAGCCACACAGTCTGTCATGTGGATATCATACACATAGCAAGATATAAATGAGCAAATTAAATAAATGACATTAAGATTTGTTTAAAAGCATGAACAAGATTGAAACACACATATGACATAAGAAACAATTATATCACATAAATAATGCAGATATCAATACATTATTTGAGGACTCATTGTGTTTAATTAATTTTAGAATAGTAATATTTCTAACACGTTGCTCAAACACTGAGAATAAAGGGATGTTTCATTTCCATTTTCTACAGGTATCTTATGTTTCATGAATACTATCGAATGTATTTAATATATAGTAAAGGTTCTGCTGATAACTCACTCGGTTCTCATGGCACAAAGACTTTGGTAGACTGAATTTGTTCCTAGGCAGGTGCTAGACACTAAGCACATACAAATAAGCACGATGTGGTTGGTTCTGAAACTCAAAACATAATTCTTATTTATTTAATTTGCCATTGAAACATTGTACTTCATTAATCTAATATTATGTTAATTAAAATTTGCACAATATTTTATCTTTTTATGTGTCTAGTACTTGAGTTTAAAATAAACACATCCATAAATGTTTAATACAGTGTGTAATTGTGTTTTTTTATATATGATGAAGGCTTTCTTCCCCTCCTGAACTCATGTGTCAGAATGTAAGTGCCCATAGACTAGTTCTGGCCCATGTAGGCAAAACTCTCAGGAATGGACTTGATTTCCTTGTGCAGGAGAAAAACTAGCCCCTTTCCTTATCTGCCATGGAAGAAACAGAAGGAAAATGAATGCAAACCAGGTCGTGGGCCCCTGAAGGGCAGCAGATCTGCCACTGCCTTCATCTAGGACTTTCCAGGCCTCAAACATATGACACTTGGTTGCTGTGCAATGTGAACAAACCAATTCTTGGTGTACATGTGTATATATGAAAAGAAAAACATATTTGAATAATTCTAGATGCTTTAAAATTAAGTTTGCAAAATGTTGTTAAGTGAATTATATGAATTTTTTAAGCCTAGGACTTTGATACAGATGAAAATATAGAAATCATTCTTCAACTATGGGCAATTTAGTCACATGGCTTTATTTTGTAAGTTGTGCTGAAAGATTCAGTGGCATTAAATTTTTTTTAGTTGAGCATGTAATTATAATAAATGTACTAATTCATTAAATTGAAAAAAGCCATTTTCGACATATTGTAAACTAAAAGATTTTTAGAAAAATTAATTATATGAGATCAATATTAAAACTTGGTCAAATGTATAAAAATATCACAGTAATAGAAAATCCCCTTAGAAAGAATTTAATGTGCACTTCATGACCAAATTTAGCCTAAGTAGTTTTGTTTATGCAAAATGAGGCACAGGAGATGATCTTGGAAGAAATTCTATTTTTATTCCTTCTTGTCTGTGGTTTATTCTTTTCTGTTTCACTACTGTTGTGGTTTAGACAAGAAAGGTCCCATAAACTTCCTGTTTTGCCCAGTGATGGGCATTCAGACTGGGATTAGATCGGGAGGGTTCTTACTTCACCTGTAGATCGTTCATGTCATTCATGACTTGACAAATACCTGGATTGTGGACAATGAATGAAATGCAGAACTAATAAGGAGACATGCTGGAGAAGTAGTCCAATTAATGTACCCTGGCCGACCACACTTTGCTATTGGTCCAGACTCTTTTTGATTCAAGGCATGCACTGTCATGTACTCTGCCTGATTCCAACACCATGATGTTATACCACTGCCCAGTCTCAAAGCAATGGAGGCAATTGGTCATAAGGGGAAGCTCCAAAATCATGAGTTTGAATATGTCTTTCCTCCTTTAGCTGTTTTACTTAGGTACAGCTCTAGAAAACTAACATAGCTGGAGTCTCTCTTCCGAAATGGATTGTGTAATGTGTTTATTTTTACCATGTGTGGAAAGACAGAGCATGAGTTTATTTACTATGTGAAAATCGTTTTGCCTGTTCATTATATAAATATGTCAAAATCACGGAAACAACATGTGAACGCTTTCATTAGCGGGCAACTCTGCTAGTGGAAAAATGACTGCCTTCCTTTCTCATGCTCTCCTTGCCCAATTAGACTTTAATTATTCCTGGTGGCACTAAATTCACTATATTACTTCGCTTCGTAAAGGTGAGAGTTTAGAGATACTTTATATTCTGTTATTGATGATTTTGATTTAAATATGAAATTATCATGGGAAAATAATGAGGAAACGCGAAATAGTTTTAATACTTTCTGAAGTCACAGCTTTTTGACGCAGAATTTTTCATTAATTCAACTTGAACCTTTCTGCTAAAGGTGGAGAAATTATCTCCAATGTACAGTTTTCATATGAGATCATTCACAGATCATTTTATAATTCTGTTAAAACGAAGTTAATTAAAAATAACTGTTGTGGTGCTTTATATTTGAAAATAACCTGGCCTTACTTCCTTTGAATGATTCAGGCTTGACTTCATTACAGAAATAAGACAATCAAATGTTGACTTGCATGGGTTTTAGACTTTATGAAGAAAGAGGGGAGACAGGGAAGGTGGTAAAAGGTACAAAGTTAGAGACCCTGAAGGAGTGAAAGCAAAGGGGGGGGGAGGGAGGGCGAGCATAGAACAAGACAGTATTGCAGTGATTAAGGTGTCTGCTTCAGTGTGATGATTAGGGAAGGATTCCCTGAGGATGGAAGGGTGGAACAGTTTCAGTAACGACCCGAGGAAAACAGATACTATGCACACTGCTAACTGTGCCTTTCTAAATAGTGTCTGTGTTCCCATTAACACATTGACTCACAGTTTTGATGCTTCTAGGAAAACACCATTTTAAATGCAGTGTGAATCATTTGGAATGTAAAGGTTCTGTCTGTAAATAAAGATTACTCATTAAAATTTAACTGCATACATACACCTACATTTGGATATCAAATTTAATGTGGAATTGACTCATGAACAAGTGATCATAGCATGTAACTTCTTGCTTAATTTGAAATTTTTAAATTTAAATTATGCATATAATAATTCAAGAATTGTATAGAAATAATTAAATAACTGCCACTTTCATTTCAACTTTTTAAATTTTAAGCTAATGATTAATAGTTGGCTGTCTATGAAAGGGGCAGTGTGATAATTCAGTGCACAAGTACAATCAGTTGGGATAGTCAGCATGGTTTCTCCTTAGCCTTACACTGTCTGTGGTATCCTGGAATCCCTTTCTGGTAGGCACTGATACCATCTAAAGTATGTGAGCAATGGTCACCTTGCCTCACTGTAGAACAACACGGCTTGGGGCTCGCACTTGCTTTTCCACATACTTATTTCCTAACCTTCCTTTAGTGACACTCTACAATTCATCCCACCCCATAGTGATGGTAACTCTATATTCATATTACAATATTTTAGAATTTCTAAGCAAGAGAGACTATGACACACATAATCCTAGGCCTAAATTATTTTACTTAGTATAATATCTTCCGCATCTCTCTAATTTTGACTATTTATAGCATATCCTTTTTTAATGTAAAATAACATTCCCTTGCATATATAAAACCTATGAAATATTTATCTCATCCATCCTTCTATAAATGAGAAAGCATATTGATTCCATGTCTAAATGTGTTAGTTTAATTTCACTTGCTGTGACAAAATACTCTGACAAAAAATCACTCAGGGAATGAAGAGTTTGTTTCCTACTCCAATTCAAGGCGAATTTGAAGTAACAGAAGCCTGAAGAGCTAGTATCAACACATCCAAGGTCAAAACTTGAAAGAAATAAACATATGCATGCTTAGTATCCAACTAGTTTTGCCATTCTCATTCTGTCCAGGGTCCAACTAGTTAATGATGCTGCCCACTTTCAGGCTACATCTTCTCTCATCAATCAGACAGTCAACATAATCTGCACAGACATGCCAAAGGGCCAAATTGTTTTCAAGATGCATTATTCTCATATAAATTGTGCAAATCTGGAAAGGGCCTACTAAGAACCTAGGAATTTTACTTAAGCTTGGTGATTGCACTGTTATGTCCTTTTCCTTTTATACACCACGTTGATGGTGTCACTGCTCATGTGGCAGAGCCCACTCCCTTTCTAAAGAATCAGGCGGTCACATGAGTAGAAATCTTAGTTTCCTAAATGAGTGAGTGGTGGTTTTCACAGATCCTGTCAACTCCAAATCTCCAAGTATCAGTATGGCTAGCCCACTTAAAGCCACTCTATTGACCAAAATTATCTCACGGACTTGATGATATGTACCTTGTGGTATAAAGTATCAGACATAGTGTGAGAATCCAAAATGTAAGGTAACTACAAATAAAATTTATGGACTGTATTTTAGGTAGCTAGAAGAATTTTAACTATGGAAATGATGTGTTTGAAGAAATGATTATATAGAGTAAGTACGCAGTACATAAATGTATCAAAGAGTTACATGATACCTAGTTAGTATGTCAGATTCATTTATCTATATCAGTTTAAAGTTAGAATAAATACTTTACTCTTTTATATTACCTCCTGATATCCGAAAACTGAGCCGCATTCTCCTTTTCCTACTTTCTAGTCTCCGTTTATAATCATATATCACATGCATTGTATTTTATTTATTTATTCCACTTTTTCAATATATTTTTTCAATATTTTTATTTTTTTATTGAGCTATATATTTTTCTCCGCTCCCTTCCCTTCCTCCTTCTTCTACGGTATCCCATGACTCCCATACTCCAATTTACTCAGGAGATCTTGTCTTTTTCTACTTTCAATGTAGATTAGATCAATGGATGTCTCTCTTAGAGTCCTTTTTGCTGTCTAGGTTCTGGTGTTGTGAATTGTAAGCGATTTTTTTCTTTGCTTTATTTTAAAAACCATTTATGAGTGAGTATATATATATATATATTAAATTTATTTATTTATTATGTATACAACATTCCTTCCATGTATGCTTACATGCCCAGAAGAGCGCACCAGATCTCATTATAGATGGCTGTAATCAACCATGTGGTTGCTGGGAATTAAACTCAGGACCTCTGGAAGAGTAGTCAGTGCTCTTAACCTCTGAGCCATCTCTCCAGCCCCTATATTATATATATTATATATTATATTTGTCTTTCTGTGTCTGGGTTATATCACTCAATATGATTTTATACAATAGATAAGTAAAAATTCAGTAATTCTTATTTTACCTGTTCAACTTGCAATGATTAGGGTAATATTTGACATACCAAATGATTAGAATGAATAGATGATTTGGTTGAATGATTGAATGACTCAAACTCTATAATAGTCCCTCTCATTCATACCATAGAGCTGTACTTATTCATGGATTTGATATATGAACACAAAAATACTTGAATATTTAATTCACATTTTTAAATGATATTTCTTTTTTTCCAAGTCTTTAACCAAATATTTAACTACATATTTCAAATGGCTCTTCAATTCATGGCTGAGGTCCATGATTGCATTTTGGTAGATCTTAAAGAACATTCCAATATTCTCACCTTAAAAATAGCTACCTAACATAATTTTAAATATGTTCTTAGTTAATGTTTGAATGTTTTGTGTGTGAATTATACACGTAGTGTTTGTGGGTGCACGTGTGTGTGTGTGTGTGTGTGTGTGTGTGTGTGCACGCACATACAAGCTCGACTTAGGTATCTTCATAAGTCACATTTCACATTATTTTGAGACAAATCTCTTACTGAATTTGGAGTTAGATGATTCAGCTAGACTCTCTGGACAACAAGTTCCAGGCTTCTATTTCCTTCCTCTCAGCACTGGAAGTTGCAGAACAGCTGCCACAATGGGCTTTTACATGGACATTCAGGATCCAAATTCAGCGCATTGTGTTTGTGCAACAAGCGCTTTACTGAGAGTCATTTCCCTACTTCAAATTTATATATCTTAATTCATCTGTTAACATAAGAAAGATTAGGATTTTATTTTGCAAGAAAGTTGCAATATGAAACTAAATGTCCACTATTTCTTAACAGGATACAGTAAGTTAATACATGTTTTTAAAGCTATTTCACAAAGAATATATATAAATATATAAATATTTTCCCAGATATTTATAACTGGCAGAGTATGTTTTTGTATCATAGACATGAAGAAAGAAGGTATCTTTGGTTGGTTAGATAGAATGTCTCCTAACCTTTCACACCTACATAAAATGGAGATTATAATAAGTGAGCTTTAGAACATTTTGTATATCTCAAAGTGAGAAAATATCTGGCAATGAAAATATAGGAGAGCCTACTGTTTCTTGAAATTTTTTATGTTATAATCACTTTCAAGTCTTTATTTTGTGACAAAGGCAGAAAATGTTTTATAGAAATAGCAAAACTCAAGATGTTGGAGTGTATTTTATATGTGAGATCTGAATTACATCCTGTTTCAGAATTGTGTGACTGGAAAATACACTGCATTTCACAAGGTTTTAATTGATACAGACAGGAAGAGAATTGCTTCTCTTTTCAAGTTTCAATTTGTGGGAGATTTCCTTACATTACAGACCAAAATGTTTGTCACTTGCAAACTGCTTCAATCATGTTTTCTGAAAGCCATATCTGCATTCATGAGCAGAGGAAAATTTTTTTGCCCCCAAGTCATAACATGGGGCAACATAAGTCATTTCAAAGGACAAGGTTTGTTAAGTGCACACTGATGGTACCTTTAGTGTCCTGCTTTTGAACCCCCCAAAAAAAAGCCACTTCTCCCTCAGCCACCCATTGCATCAGCCGGGAAGGCGGGTGCAGTGAACACATTGCTCTAAGTTAATTAGAGAGGACGTGGAGGGAAAGTGTGTGGTTTACAACACAAAATCGCAGTTCTGCCTCGCGCCAGTGGTTCCCCTTGTTTAACAGCCAGCTTCCAGCAGCTGGACCTGTTTGGTTTCCACAACTTTTAGAGCAAAGTAAAGGATTCCGAGATTCTCCCAGGCTGTGCACCATCTGTGATCAGGCCACATTTTCCTCTTGACCTCCTTCAAATATTACCCTCGAGCTGGAGGTTTCTATACTAGGATGATACTGATTTAGCTTAAATAGCTCTGGTTATTAATAACCCGTCCTACATCATCCAATTCTGTATAAAATCAACTAGTCCATCGGGAAGCTATTTCTCACTAAAGCTCCTAAATTCATGCTTGAGTATGCCTGTGCCTGGGATGCTATGCACTTTGGTCATGTTTATGTAATACAAGTTCTTGGTACAATCTGCCTCTGGATAACTATTTTGATGAATGCTACATTTCAGAGTTTCCTCTCAATCTCAAAGTTTTGTATTGCCTAACTCTGCTTGTAAATTTCTATTGACTAACCCTCTACAAGTATATGAACAATGAAGTCTTTCATACTGTTTCTAGAAAGTTCAACGAGAAATTTTCTTCTGTAATTTTGAATGAAGAAAAATAGCTTAGAGAAAGGAATGGATTTCTTACTTCTATCACTTCAATCCTCTCTTTGTTATAGAAATATAAGTATGTTCCACATAGGCTTACATTGTTCTACTTACCACAACAAAAGGTAGCCCAAAATCCCTCGAAGAGCAGGAAATTTCACAAGTGCAATCCTACTGTTTTCTTAGGTTGTCATATATAATGTAACAATGCTAATATCTAAGCTAGCTTCATGGCTCTTAACTGTGAGGATACTGTTTATCATTACTGGACTAAAGAACAGACTCAATATTCACTTTTCAATAACTATATTCCCTCTCTGGCTTTCCCATATGTCTTTCTGGCTTATTATTATTATCATCATCATTATTTACCCATAATCTCACCCCTTGTGTGATCTTTTTTCAAATGTGATTACTATTCTCAGTATTAGACCTAGTATTAGAAGAGTTTTCATCACTGGATCTTTGATTTCATAGATATTCTTACTCACTAATGATTTTTTTTAAAAAATACACAGATGGGTACTGAAGAGAATAGTTCTAATTCCTACTCAATGGTTTATTAAAAGAAAAATTGAAAATATTAAGAAATTTGCTTATGCCATGTTCTTTAACTTTGTTCTGAACTCAAGTTGGAGTTATTGAAATATTTATTGCAAATTTATCTATTTATTTATGTTTCAATGTGAGCACGTATTCATGAATGTGTGTGTGTGTGTGTGTGTGTGTGTGTGTGTGTGTGTATTCCATCGGTAATCCATGTTTAAGACAAACAACAACTTTCAGGAATCAGTTCTCTCTTTGAACCATGTTGGCCCCAGAGATCAAACTCAGGCTATCAGATGTGAGGGATGGTGCCTTTACATGGTGACACATCTTGTTGGCTCTTATAGAGATATTTTAAAGAGTAAAACAAAAGTGAAATAAGAGGCTTTTAAAATGAGGGATGCTACTTTTCTAGGATAGTAAGATCATTGCATAAAGAGTTGCATAGTGCCAAATCCAGAGAGTATTATAAAAAATTATACATAGAACATAGTAGAGGCAATGCAGTTTAAGATGGTGGTAATACTATGACTATAAAAGCTTAAGTCTATAATAGGAAAAGATAGTGGAAGAAAAGTAATATTGCCTTTTCTGAATGTGTTTAAGTGAGACTCAAGAATTCACCAACACAAATTGGCATTTGGTATTTTTTTTTTCTTTTTGGAGGGTTGGGGTAATGAGTGTGGTGGAAACAGGAAGTTGGTGTGATTTGGGTTCATTGTATGAAATTCCCAAACAATCAATAAAAAATATTACGTTGGGAAAAAGAGACATTTTACAAAAATTAAAATGTGTTTTTATGTTGCACATAAGTGCATGTCCTGAATTTCAGTCCCTATAGTTTTCATTAATATTGTGACTGAAGAAACTAAAAAGGAAGCTCATTCATGCTTGGCATCTTAAAACCCAGTTCATTTACACTTGCCATCATCAAACTTTGACCACAGGTTTTCTAAAATTATTGCTTGACATTTATTGGCAATTTCAGAGAAAAATGTCTTATCCCAGAATGATTTCATAAAAACTCTAACATCTCTTTAAATATCTAGACATCCCAATGGGATCCAGAATGATAGTACAATGTGGCCTGTCTTCACAAGTACCGAACAAAAATACCTAACTCTGAACACAGAGAAACCAAGAATAAACTCTAAGCTCCGTGCTCCACAATGCCGATTTTGGAAACATTTTTTTCCTAAAGTCTTGGAAATGACAGGTATGTGTTTTTTTGTTTTAATTTGCTTATTTAGTAGATTGATGGTGGGTTGTGCAAAATTAGGGGAAAATGGAATATTGAGTGTTGAAAAAGTCTTTACTTGATCTAGCTTGAATGCTAAAATGGGGTGTAAGTGACAGTTTTCTAAATAGAGAGAAAGAAAGTTGTCTGGTTGGATGATCAGGGAAGAGGCAGGGACCTGAGAGGGAATGAAGGTGATAAACTTTTGTCCAAATATGCTGTATGAAAAAATGTTTACAAAAATTAAGGCAAGATAACCTGTAAGGTGATTAATGTGCAAACAGGAGGATGTGCATTTTGTTCCCAGCACCACAAAGTATCTGAGTTTGTGGTCATGGTACATATTTGTAAATGCAGTGCTGGGAGGCCAGGAAAAAAGGACTCCTTGGGAATTCTATTATAGTCAGTGACCTCCAGGTTCAGTGAAAGAAGCTTTCTCAAAAAGTATGGAGTTTTCTCACATAAAAAAAAAATACACATACACAAAGAAAATATGTATTCCTTCTCAACTGTGGTTAAAATTAAATGTGAGATAATTGTTGCCTTATTTATCTAGGTAGAATGACTAATTTTAATCTTGGAAATATTTAGCATTTATATCTCTAAGATACTTTATTAACTAGGATTATTTTCAGCACAGTTCATTAAAGTTGTCTCCAGAAGTTAATATTTTTTGCTTTTATTATTATTAAATATCAAAGATTGCTAGTAGAGTACCAACCTACTTCCACAGTGCATATTAATTCTTTATGATTAAAGTTTAATATTTTGTTGAATTTGCAACCCTCTCATATTATCAAGAATTTTCTGTTTCAACTCATTTTAATTTAGACTTTCCATGTGCATCTACAGAAAACTTATTAAGGAAAAATGATGGCAACATTGTCAATTTTATTTTTTAATTATTAAATTTTATTTGACCATCTAAAGATATTTTCTTTGGTGAGAAGTATCATATTCATGATCAAACTTGAAAATGTGTGGAATTGTTATCTAATGTTAGTTTAATAATCATGTACTATTTGTTCATAATTTAAATGTTTTATTTTTATTAAAATAAAATTTCAATGACCCATCATATGACAGGTCATTTATAGAAAACTCATTGCCATAGTGTGTGTTTGAAATAAAAAAATAATGCATATTGTTGATTCCTTTTTCAGAGAATTTGGGTTAGTTTAAAAAAAATAAGCATCTCAGCTAAGAGTCAGGATGGTTAATATGCCCTTTGATTATCGACATTGATCGCCAAACTTGTAATTGTGTACTTTATCTGTTTGAAAGAGCTTAATGATCTATCTGTGCTCTGAGTAAGACTAAATGTTCTATGACATAATATATATCCAGAGCGGAGTCTCTGTGTCTCTTGGCAGAGCAACAGTGCTGTCCTTGTGTTCTCTGGGTGTGAGGAACAATGAGGTAACTCACATGATCTGCCAAGAAACCCAAACAGATACCACTGAACATACCACAAACCCCAGATTCTGGTCTCTGGAAGAGATCAACTTAAAGGAGAGGGTGAGGTTCTACAGGGAAGAATTATTAATGAGTGTCTGAGTAAGTAAATGTAAGTGATTTGATTCTTTAGTTGTTGATGTTCCATGACTAAAGTACCAGCGATTTTGAAAGTAGGATGCAAAAAGATCTATTTGAAAATTTTTCCTCTAATAAAACTTTAGTTTAGGACTGCTACTGCTTCTGAAAGCAGTGAGCATCTCTTAAACTTAAAAAGAAAAGTTTCTAGAACACATTAATTTTCTTTGGATTAAATTTAGTGTGTCTTGAAATATAATTTCTTATTTGTTAGATTTCTAGTGTGTCTGAATATTCCTCCAAATGAGTTCAAATGTAATATATTTTCTAGGTGTTTGAAGAGATGACTCACTGGGTAAACAACTCATTGAATAAGCACAGAGACCTGAGCTTGAAATCTTAGCACTAACTTTAACCCCCAACACACACCAGAATATATCTTTTTTTCTATGACCCACCTTCAGTAATACCCAAATAATAATCCACAACCGTGCATCCATCCATGATCACGCGTGCTCACACGCACACACACACACACACACACACACACACACACACACACATCACTCCACACATGCATAGAGAAACAAAGACACTGAGAGAGTCAGAGACAGCAAATTTTATAATTATGCTGACCTGCCCTGGGTACACCATCCCTTTAAGAGATAAGCCCTGCCCACTTCCAATCTTCTCCTTTCTTCCTGAGGCAAACTGGTCTTCACTTTCCTCCCCCCCTCTCTCTTTCTCCCCCCAGTTCTTCTTTTGAAGAGGCACCCTTTGCCTCCCTTGTCCCCCCTCCTCTTCCCTCTCGTTCTGTCTCTTCTCTCTTTTTCTATTTCTTACCGCCATGTCTCCCTACCTTCCCATATCCTCCCAATACCCACTAAATAAACTCTCCATACCCAAGCTCTCTCTGCAAGGCCACCTGCCAGGGTCATATATGCCATAAATCATAACAGAGAAAAAATAATATGTATCTGCACAGATATTTTAATGTTAAAGGCAAATAAATTATATCATTTGGAGGACAATGTATTCATTTAAAATTGTCACAATAGTCTGAGTTTTATAAATAGTTAATGTTAGGAAGATTTCTAAAATATATAAGCAAACAATACCTTACATTTTTCAGGTATTAAAATTTGTATGTTTTGTTGAGAGGTGGTAATACACGCCTTTAATCCCAGCACTTGTGGGGCAGAGGCAGGTGAATCTCTATGAGTTCAAGGCCAGCCTGGTCTCCAAGAGCTAGTTTCAGGACACAACCCAAAGTTACAGAGAAACCCTGTCTCGATAAACAAAAACAAACAAACATTGTAAGTTTTATCTTTAAGGTTTCAAATATAATATTTTAAGGTTTGGACTGAAGTTATTTTTTCCCAAATGTAGATCTACAAAGAAAAGAAACTTTCAAAGAATTACTATTGACTGCCTTTCTTGAAACAAGAAATGCTTACTTCACTTCAAATGAAAAAGCAATGCGCTTTCTAAGTGCCACTTCAGTTACAGTTTACATTAGAGCAATAAATGTTCTCAAATTCAATGATTCTTAAGACTCGTTTAAACACATGGCTTCCAGCACTTCACTTCCGGGCTATACTTCAGTCCATGCCTACTGTTATTGCATGCCCTGTAAGAAACAAAATGTCTCATGTTTGTATCAAATACTTTTCTGTTTGTATTTCTCTGAAAATATTATCATATAGGAAGTCATAGTTATTTTTAAAAGGAGACAGAAATTATCCATTCATTGTCATAAGTGATAGAAATATAGGATGAAGGTTAATAGAAAATATTTTAGCTTCATTTTATCTTACAAGGAAACACATTACACACAGCAATTTCTCGACTGATACTTGAGTCATCATGGAGCATTATTCTTGACCAATCTAAAGAAGACCCTCTATAAATTTAAGTGTTCTTGGGGTCTGTGGAGAAGACTGGCTGCTTAGTGTTTTGATTCCCTAAATCCATGTGAATACAATTAATCTTTGAAGGTGGAGACAGAGGATCCCTAGAGCAAGCAGGATATCCACACAGGTGGTATGAAAAGCATCATACAGACATGTATGAAAATAAAAAAATGCAAAAATGCTCAGATAGTCTATAACTTAGTTACTTCCAGAATCATTTACTGATAGTTCCAATTAGTTAGCAAGATTAATAATTGAAGATGAGATCATGGAAAGCTAACGTGGGGAATAATGCTACCATAGTTTCATTATCAAAATGAACTTTTTACTTAGACAAAATGTGTCTACTTACTTTTGAAAAGTAAGTAGGCAAAAATTAACTTTATGACTAACTTTGATCTTCCTGCCATAGACCATGGAGGCTTCTCAGTACTCAACCCCATTTTATTTTATTTTTTTAAATTTTGATTAATTTTTTAAAATTTCATTCATATTCCATTCACTGTTCCCCCACACACACATACACCCCTCCTCCTGCACCGGTCCCCACCTTTCCCCCAGCCCAAACCCCATCTACTCCTCCCAAAGGGTCATCAAAGTTTGGCTCATTAAGTTGGAGCAGGGACAAGCCCCTCCTCCACTGCGTTAAGGCTGGCCATAGCATCCCACCATAGGGAATGGGCTTCAACAAGCTAGCTCATGCACCAGGGATAGTTGTAACACACTTTTCAGAATATCACTTAACATTCTTGCTAAAAAGGCAATAGGATGTTTTCTTTGGTGGGTGGCAGGGCGGCAGCTAGCAAAATATAAATACATTTATAGAACCATTAAAGAAAAAAGAAGCCGTGAATTTGAAAAGTAGCAGGGAGGGACTTATGGGATCATTTGAAGGAAGCAAAAGGAATGGTGAAATTGTGTGGTTAATTATAACTAAAAAACTAAAAATAATTTCCCAAAAGAAACTTAACTTTCAAGACATTGATTAACACAAATATTATAAATTCCTTTTATTCAAAACAAAATTGACATCATCAATTATCTGCAAAATATTAAAAATTGGAAAGAGAAAAATAATCTCTAAATAACTAGTCGATTCAAGCAGATTGCTATGCTTGTGTGGTTTGCATTTAACAAAATCTTGTCCAATTTTGGGTAGTATAACCAGATGCGGAATAGAAATTTGATTTCCCTTCTTTTCATCTTCATCAACTAATATAACTGCGTATAGAGAGCATGCTCTGTTCCCTAGCCCTAGAAAAGGACTGTGCAATCCATGAAGCCCCTCATAAATATGACGCATGCTCACTCACAGTGAATTGGCAGAGGCACGTTCCAGGATCGTGGAAAGCTATTAAGAGCAGACACCTACACTGAATCCTAATAGGAAGGCATCCTGGACAGGGGAGCCGGATAACCAGGGACCTGGGACGACGTGTCCTCTGCACCGTGCTAAGAAATTTCAATTCTGTCTTAAGCACAGCTGCTTAGTAATTTCAAGTGGAGCTCTGATGGGTCCGGGTTGTTGATTCCTGGATGTATTAGCTCTCGCGGCACGCCAGGCTCTCCTGCTTCGCATTATGAAACACATCCACAACCGTCACTCCATTCATCAGGCTGCGCTGCTTTTGTTTGCCAGGTCCTCTCCAGAACATGCTAGCTTTGTTACTTTCATTTTATTTGCATGTTAATATATTTCATCTATTTTTATTTTTTAAAAGGCATTCCAAATATGTTTTTCTTTAGTATGAAAATATTTAATGTTAAATTGGCCTCTGACTGTTATTTTTTAGTTGAAGAAATGCCTGAAATTCTGCAATCGATTTTCTTCTTAATATGATCTATAATTAAAAAATATAGATAAAAATAATTATATTTTACATATTTCAATATAATCTCTTCTGGAAAAAATAACAAGAGCCGTTATTTTTATGTATATCGGTAAATTTTATCTTATTATTAATGAACATTAGACACTGATTACTTCTATAGTTGTTATTCATATCCATAACATATTTTTAAATTATATCACGTATCTGTGTATTTTTTTGCTTCTCAGTGTTTCTTTATTTTGCATACACTATTGAAAGTGACAGACTGAGGACAATGGATGAATACTCTTCGTTTCACCGTGGTTCATATGACAAATAAAACAAGTTTACCTTCCCACATCGACTTCTATTATAGGGCATCAGTGGAGGGGATCCTTACTATTTCTCTCTCCACAAAATTCTCGGGAAGGCTCTTCTTCATAAAAAGTCACCATTCCATGATAGGCTAAGATGCTTTTCACATCAAAATGTCCCAGTCATAAACTAGTGCCACTGTAGCAAGAATGAAGAAATTATATTTTTATATATGATTCTCTCTGTAAGATAAAATTCTGTCTAACAAATGGAAAGTATACATAGATATATTCTTATATTAAAGAAAAGTCTACTTCAATATTTAATGATATTTATCAACATTTACCGTAATTTTAATAGCAATTTTCTACTTTCTTTTTTACTTTTCTAAATGCTTGCAGTTTATCCTCTTAGCCATTTCATTTTTAAAGTTTCTTTTCCCTTTATCACAAATAAATGTATACATGTGGAATAATGATTAATGAATGGCATAATCATCAGATAAAATGACATATGACTCACGGACTACATGAAGGCCAATATTTTCTTGTTTTCTTTGTGTTTTACAAAGGAAATATTAAACTGCTTTCTTGTGGACAACACTGTAAATAACTGAACATCATATGGAATGAAAATTTATTTTAATGAATGTAAAAGTCTGTATGGAATGATAATTATGAAGTTCTCATTATATATTAGTAAATATTTACTTATATAAGTACTTTAACTGAAGATAATACCCCAGTGTCTATGTGACTAGATTTTGAATTTTGAAGTTTTTTCTACTGCTTAAAGAGTTCATTAATAGAAGAAATATCTACATGTCTTCTGGGAAAATAATGAAAGAACATATAATAATTTGACATGATACAATTCATGCCTTCACATTATTTTTATTTTATATACATTTTAGTTGTATTATTTAATATACTGCATAAAATTTACTAGAGGCTTTTCTAGTAGTAATAGAAGTTCATAATACATAATGAAAAATAAAACCTTGCTATGCTGTATACTTGCAGAAAATGTCATCTATAATTAGAATTATTTTTCAGGTAATGTAAACAGAGATTAAACTTCAGATTAATGTAATGAATTCTGTTTTACAGGAAATATTGATGAAACAGAGCAAGAGTGGAAAGCAGGATTCCATCGCTGGAGCAATTACATGATGGACTGGAAGAATCAATTTAACGATTACACTAGCAAGAAAGAGAATTGTATGGGTCTCTAATTAATAGATTTACCCTTTCTCGAATGTTCATTTTCCTGTAGATGAGAGCAAAAATACCAGCAGCTCTCTCCACACATACCAAGAATGCTATTAGACAGCAGCGAAACAAATGCCAGAGGAAAGTATTGATTCCTCGCGTCTTTCACTTAGTATTTTACTAACCTTTCCGAACCGAGTCACCGAAAAATTGATTTATTAATTTATAGAATTCAAACTTTGTGTATTAATACCACATGCACCTCTGATCTTGTTTTCCTGGATAACCTTATGGGTTTGCCTACAAGGAGCACACTCTTTTTATTAACTCCTCCATTTTCCGAACCACGTAGAAAAAAGTATCTTGAAAAACTGAGTCAGATTTTGAAACACTAGATATTATAGCTTATTTTAGTGTTTCCTATAATTTATTTATAAACTTAGTGTTAATATGGAATAGTAAAATAACAAAAAAATTGCTAGTAATATATACAGGAGCAAGAGAGAATAGAAAAATAAGAACCATAGTATCTGGGAAAGGTGATAGTGAAATAAAAGATGACAAGCACCAACTCAAGGAATTTCATGCACCATTGAAAAATTAAACCAACTTGCTGTCCTGCATCAGGAAACACGTTTCAGGCATCAGTTCCTGAAAATGACTTGGCATATGGAGTAGGTCCCATACAAGAAGTCCACAGCGAAAGAATACATTGTTTAAAAGTGAACCCTTTTCCTCCATGCTGTGCTTTGGGGCGGACCCCGAAATCGGTTTATAGGAACTCTTGGATATTGTGCCTTTAACAGATTCACAGATGAAACAAATGTTCGAGTTAAATTACTCATGAATTGAATGTATGTGAATCAAGACTCGACATCAGTCTAGTCCTCTCTTGGTTAATAATGAGGAACTGTTACTATAGAGTTAAAGTCATATAGCTGTCACCTAACTTAGGTGATCTTTTGATTCATTTCTCAAAATATGACAAATAAACATGTCTTAGATTATAAAAGAATAAGTGTGGCTAATCCACGCAATTTATTTTAATCAATTATTTATATGCTGAAAAATGATTTTAGTGGATTAAGGTTCAAATTTTGATTTATGAGAAGTAAAGCAATAAGACTCATCTTTTTAAAAAGTTCCCTTCTTATAATATCTAATTTTTGAAAAATAATATGCTGAACATTATAATGATGGGATAATTTAAAAAGTAAAGTAATTAAGTTCTTATCAATCTGAAAATTTCTTGGATGATTATTAATAAAATTTTAGCTGTGACACAACCCAATGCCTAATAAAAGACAATCTGCACATTGCTGAAGAAAACAACAAAATTAATAGTGAAATTTCATAGCATGGCTGTCAATACTGAACTCAACAACACCAGTTTAAAAAGCAGATTTGTAGGATGGAAAGGGCTTTGCCTAAGTAGCCTGAATGTCAACCATTATTTACTATCCTTTCACACTGATAAAGATAAAGAAAAGTTCATCAGCAGTTATAAAAATGCATACAAATGTGTCTTAGGGTTCTTTAAAGGAACAGAACAGATAGAATAAATACATATATTAGAAAGAAATTTATTTGAGTGGTTTAGCAGAAATATATTAGTAGTTCAATAATGGCTGTCTCTAACTGGAAAGGCCTAGAATATAGAAACTGTTCAATACACAGGGCCGAAAGTCTCAGCATTCCCACTCAGGTGCTGGAAGCCTCAAGAAATACTACAGTTTCTGGGCTTTTGTCTTCTTTGGAATCCCCAAAAGTGGGTTCTAATATTAGAGAAGGGATGTCACATTAACAGAATAGATTAAATTTACCTGCAAGAATTAGGCTAAGCAGGTAAAATGCAAAATTTCCTTCTTCCATGTCTTTTGATCTGAGCAGGCACCATAAGGTGTATAACATATTTAGGATGGGTCTCCCTGTTTCAAATAACCTGATCAAGAAAAATCACTCTCAGGTCTGTCCTGAAACATGGGAATAAGTTAATTTCAGCAACCGTGAAGATGACACCAAAATTAGGCATTACAAATCCATCCATCCATTGTCAGCCTGACATATAGCTAGATTTCCTCAAGCAAAGTTTAATTTCCAAATGAAAGCAATAATCAAGTCATAATTACACCTAACAATCTATAACTATCTCATGAAAAGCTGTAAATATATTATCTATTTTAGAATAGCTAGCAAAATCCCTTGAAGAATCCTTAGTCTTTTAGTGTCTTTCAACTTAAATATGACAATATTAATGTATAACACTTAACCAATGATATTATCTCGATTGATGTTACAGTGCATGCAAAAGATATAGAGGGAAGAAATCAAAAATATCTGTGTATACGTGCTAACATATTGTTAACATAATAAGACAGAAACTCATACCAATTTCAATCATTTCTACAAATGAATCTTGGCCAGTATTTATAACTACATTTCTCTACTACCCATTTCTTTTCCTCCACATTTAGTAAGCAGCTTATCTTTATGGGTTTCCTGGAAGTAATGTCAATTAAAAATCAGTATCCAATAGGCCATGCAAATCGGATTGTTTATTTTTCCTCAGTGCTTAGTTACTCTAGTAGAAGACAGAAGGCTAACAGTAAAACTCTTCAGTAAGCTAAGACAATCCTAACTCACGGGGATTTGGCCTTCCCTCATTCACGAAGTTCTAGGTTTTCTAACTGGCTCAAGTCTGAAAATTGGCATGTAGAAATTCCTTATTACAACAATCCAATTTATCCTTTCTTGTATTTGTTCTAGAGTTTTTCTGTTTACAGAGATGAAACAAACAGATAGGCTTCTATTTAATTTCTTCCTAGAAATACCATGTTTCACTAGACAGTACCAACGGTCCCTACGGGTCAGACCTTTGCACATATTGCTTTGTATGTGTGGCCCATTCCAATACCTATGCTTGTCTTGCCTTTGACAATTCAATGATGCCACCTGACCTATGCAAGTCAGTGGCCCAATTAAATCCATTACAATTAATTTATGCATTGAGCAGCAGCATCTTCAATGTTAAGATCTGACCTAAGGAAAAGAACAATGACAAGGCTCTCCAAATGTGTTGGAGCCCTCTCAGCATTTTCCATGCTACCCACTCATTGTTTTCTGTAGTTCAGGGCATGTATTCTTTGCTCTGCCACTGTAAAGGAATAGATATTTCCAAGTTTATCTTCTCTAGCATTCCAAATTATGTGTCCTAAAATTCCCATAATCAATAATAAGCTTTGTCAATATAGCAGGCCATTCAGTTTCTTTTAAGTAGAATATCATTTGATAAATACATCAGCCTACCAATCATACATACCTCTGCTACCCTTTTTCAATTGTGAAAACTTCCATAATAAACCTAGAATCATCATTCAGTGGGTGTATATCAATAATCTCAGCCTGATCCAGTTTTATGTTCCTTCTACCATGATCCTTAAGATCGTTAAGATCTATACCCAATCATGTTCCCTGGACCTCTACTTTCGTGAACTAGAAAGTTCAGTAAATTCTTTAGTAGGTTCATTGATCTCAAAGACCTCACTTCTAGGAGCTTTCTTAGTCTCCTTAAAGATCTACAGAAAATAATTAGTTGGCACCAAGGAACATCTGTATAGTCTTGCCTAGCATTTCCTTCAGGGCAGATAATTTTGAGTTCTTCGTACAAAGCAGGGTCAATTTTCTCATGCAAGGATGAAGAGAGGGATATGTTTGGGATGCATAGTCCACTAAGTGAGATAATATAGCGATTTGAATGAGAACACCCCTCCCCCAGGCACAGGCTCAGATATTGGAACTCATGATCCTCAGCTGGTGCTGTTGTTTGGGAGGTTTAAGAGGAACAACCTTGCTGGAGGAGATGTTTCACTCTGGATAGACTTTGAGATATATAACCTCATTATTCTTCTACTTCACCCTTTCTGTATCATGCTTGTGTTTGAAGATGTAAGCTGTAAGTTTCCTGTTACAAGCACCATGACTGCTGTTTGCTGCCATGTTTCCCACTGGGGATTGTTATCCCTCTGGAAATATAAGCCCAATAAATGCTTCCTTCTATAAGTTCCCTTGGTCATGTTATTTTATTATAGCAAGCGAAATGCATCATACAAATACACATATTCATTTATACAAAGAACCTCTTCCATCATAGAAGTAGAACAAAGATATTTGTTAAATGACTTTATATGGTAAAAAATAGAAAGTGAGAAAAAATAGTAGGATGATCACATGATATTCACCTAATTGATCACTACAATTAATTCAAAATGATGTAGTATATCTTATAAAAGAAATATATAGTCATACAGTTATAAAATATGAATATACACAGCTCCTATACATTAGAATCAGAAGTGGCAACAACAGCCTAGTTTGATGTTATTGAATGTTTTATTTATAAACTAATTTTGAGAGAATTGTTTGGAAAAACCTGATGATCTCATGTAGAAGTATTTGAATTTTCTCCCAGTTGTTTCTCAGTTTTGCCTCTCAGGGAATATTATCTTTCTCAATACCCTGGGAATCATCACTCTGAAAGGGATATATCCGAAGAGTGTTTCCATCTCTGCATACAAGAAAGAGTAAGCCAAAATTGGTCTTTGAAGAACAGAGATTATTTAGTAGATTATACAATCAGAGAAAAATGTCCTTGAGCAGTGCATATTCTATTGGTCATCCGTCTCCAGCCTTCTTTGGTGCCCTCCCACCGGATCACTTCAGCACTTTAAATCCTCTGAATTTTTTACTCCATGTCTGTTTTTTTTTTAAATTCAGTAGTATCAAAGAAATTCTGTTTTGCTCTTTAGCTTTAGCTCAAATTTTAGTTTAATGATAAACAAAATCCAACATTTTTAACAGGTCCCAGGTCCACACCAGCTTTTACCAATTTTCTATTATTATGTACTGGAAAAGAAAAAAATTGCTTGCAGCAGACATATTTCAGAAATTGTGATTCCTCTGATGAAGAGAGCAATAGTCTAATTTTTGAGTGAACTTTTCCAAATATCTTTCAGAACACAGTCAGATGATTTTACATTATTGTTAAAGCCAACACCCGTTTTAATTTTCAGTGCTTCTTAATAGTTTTTGAGCTTATGGCTTTCCTTTTCTTCTCCTCTGAATGAAATTCGAATTTTCATAATTATATGCTTTTCCGCATTGATTCCTGCTAACAAATGTCCTTCTACTTGGATTTCTTTTCCCTCTGCTCTTTTGTTGCTGTCCTTCTCCTCCTCCTTATTTTTTGTTGGTTATTTATATTGTTTTTTTTTCCTTTTTTCCTGATGTCAATCTAGGAATACCTGATAAGCTCCAGGTATATATTGAGATTTGTATTGTGAAGCCAGTTTTCTTAACTACAGCTAGTGATCCTCACTAGCAAGAATCTTCCTATGGGAACTGCATTTAATTAACACATATTTTTTTCTTAAATAGGATTTCCAGAAAACTGTTTCAGGATATTAAAAAGAGGACTTAGTGTTTTCTCCTTATGTCATTGGCCTTTGCCCCAGGCACTTTTTTTTTTTTCAGTTTTAGAGCAGCCATTCTTTCCAGTAGTTCTTTAACATTATTTTATTTTCTTTGGAAAATGTTCTTTTCTTTTGTTTTTTTATAACATTATTATGCAATAATTTGGAAAATGTCTCTTTTTAAGCAAATATAAAAGACATCTGATTACAAGTGCTGCTGGATTAATGCAACATACACACATTGAATATGCCTGGACTTCACAATTTAAGTCAAAAAATTTGTTACTTTGGAGAAGAGGTTTTGCTTTTGTTTTCACAGGAAATGAGACATGGTTTCTCTGTGTATCTTTGGCTGTCCTGGAACTCATTCTGTAGACCAGGCTGCTCTTGAGTTCATAGAGACCCATCTGCCTCTGCCTCCCAAGTGCATGCGCCACCCCCATTCCCAACTACTCTCTTTCTTTCTTTTAAGAACTTTTTCTATCCTATTTTCTATTCTCGTCCAAACCTAAATATATTGTTAAACATACTGTAAACTATTTAAAGATTTTTTTCTCATATTAATATGTCTTTACTGTATATTTCTCTTTTTCTCATCACATGAATCTTTAATTTGTTAATTGAAATGGCTAGGATTAAAGCCACATCTTTGGTGGCAGGATATGCCACATTCCTTGGCTTCCTGAGAGTCTAGCTAGCTTCATGGTGGAGGTACTCATGGGAGCCACTTTTTTCCCCCCAAAACTCTGTGGAGTTTCTAGGTTCTTGCCATCACCAAGAATCATGCCAGCTGCTACTCATAAACACTGCTTAAGTGTTTGGTAGCAAGGCCTCTTAAAACAGTTGCACAGGTTTTGTTGCTAATGCTGAGTCAGGAGCCTCTCTTAAAGGAGCCATGCCTAGCAAATTAAACCCACCCAAAACAATGCTGGTGTCACGAAGTAGGATTACTGCAAATACTGCAGTGCTTTTGTTTTTTAAAGAAATGGAAAATGTTTACTATAATAGGGACCTCAACACTGCCCTCCCGTATAGGCTGAATAAAACTGTTTTAAATCAGTGGTTTTAGACTGACTCCATTTAATTATGTCTTTATATGAACTTTACTCTGACAAATATATCTCCAAATATATCTCCATTATATTTTAAAATATTATTTACTGTTCATAATTTAGCAATGTTGCTTAGCTTTCAAGTCTGTGGGTTTGACTTTATTTTTTTGTTTGTTTGTTTCTGTGTTTCTTTTTCTGGTTTTGGTAAATGGGATCACAGGCTGTAATGGCTGACCTGTCCTATGCAAGACTGTAGGCTGTAATGGCTGACCTGTCCTATGCAAGACTGTAGGCCGATAATGAGAAACCAGAAGAAACTAAAGTATCAAGGAAGTTAAGACATGATTTTACATAAACAACATCTATAGTTTGGATTGAGAGATACCTCAAAAACTGCAGGTTTGTGTCTGTGAAATTAATAAATCTACAAAAGGAGGGAAAATACTTCCTAACACATTTTAATAACTTTATATAGAAGAATATTGTTTCGGTGTAGTAATCTTTATAAAAAAATTGTTGTTTAGTCAAATTCTCAGCTCAGTTGCTATGAAACTTCCAACAAACTCCAAAATAATGGAATATGTTCCATTCTATTTTTTCCCTGCCTTTCTATCCTTCTTCAACTAACACTTTGACTAAGGAGTTCATTTCTTTATATTACATTCACAAACACTGGCATATTAATTATAATGTGTCTTTGTTACTGAAAACTTAGGAGAGTCCAGTCTGGAATGACAGAAACTTCTGAGGACATCGAGGGCCACTCTTAGGTCTCTTAATCTTGTTAATAAATTAATAAAATGGTGGACTCAGAAGTGTTTCTAAGGGCAATTTTGTTAGAATCTAAAGGCGGGTGGGGGGGGGAGATAAACAAACAAAACCAAAGAAGACTATGAAGCTGCATAGTTTGGTCATTGTCCAGAGCAGGGAGAAAGAGAAAAAGAAGAGAAAAATAGTGTAAATAGTGCTATAACAGAAAGGAAGTATTTTCCCTCTTTTTGTAGATTTATTAATTTCACAGACACAAACCTGCAGTTTTTGAGGTATCTCTCAATCCAAATTATAGATGTTGTTTATGTAAAACAGAAAGGACGGGGCAACTTAGAAAAAAAAATGTTCAAAGTCAGCGTGGGAAAATATGTCCAGGCTTTTTTTTTTTTAAGTTGCATTTCTTTTGGTCTGAGAAATCAGAAAAACAGACAGATAATAACATTGCTAAGCCTAGGCTCAACAGAAACAAGTATTCTGGAAAGGAAAAGTAAATTATTTCATTAATGTATAGAAAATTATTACTCTAATTTCTTTACTGTTTGCTTAATGCGAACCAACCTTCCTGATGGGTGGTCCTTTAGCCAAGTCATGGGTTCCCTGCATCTGTTTAACTTTTAAGGGAGTAAATAATGGCATGGTTCTGCACTGAGGGAGGTTAAGTTCTTTGAACTGGAAGGAAGTAGCATTTCCTTAATGGACCTCCGCTGCTACCATTACATTTATATGCTTAGCAGGGTTTAAAACTCTATTTTTATTTGGCAAAGCATTTGCTGGAAAAGGCTAGAGGAGAGAGTGGAAAAATAGGATACTACAGTATAAACACCAAGACAATTACTAGAAAATAAAAAAAAATTATTTAGAAGGATAATATAAATTGAGATCAATTCCAGTCATGGTGGCATATATCCGTGATTCTGAGTGTGCAGAAGAACAAGATCAGAAGGTCCAGGTAAAGCTGAACGTCACAGTGAGAGATACTACTTAAAAACTATGTAAAAGGGAAAGCTATCACTCAGGGATGAGCATTTGCCTATGAGTATGAATGAAACCTTGGGCTGTGACCTTGGGAAAAAAAAAGATAAGAAAGAATATTGTAGAATATTGTGATAAATTCTGTTGTCTATTATCATTAAATCAGAGTATCTTAAGAACAGAACAAGAAATGCCATATGTCTTGTAGTTGTTAAATGGTATTAAAATTCAGGAAGGACATCATTGATAACAGACAGATCATAAGAAAAAGATATGGTAAAAAGGCTGTCAGTTCTCAGTCATGAAACACTCATTAGGATCAATATAAGTGACAAAGAACATGGCTTGAAATAATTAAAATATTAAAGCCTTAAAAATAAAAGAAATAATGGGATTGGAATGATGGCTGAGCAGTTAAGAGCATGTAAAACTATTGAAAGGGATTTCAGTTTTATCCAAACACCCACACTATGCAGTTACTATCAACTTTTAACTCCAGATCTAAGGCTTCTCTAAGTAGCTGTACCTGTGCTCATGTTCATATCTACATACACACACACACACACACACACACACACACACGCAGGAATGCACACATACACCTAAAAATAAACAAAGAGATTAAATGAAACGCGAGAAAGTTATGAAAGATAAATAAAAGTAATATATTATCTCTTTAAAATAATGAACTTCAACACTTCAGTACAACTTGAAAAGTGCAATACTATATACAAAATAATTAAATGCAATTCAAAAAATATATACTAAATAAATCTTTTAGCCTATAAACACAAGGACCATTGTTTATCAGCAAAAAGAATTGGGTGCTTCACACATTCCAGAATTTCTGAAATTGACATTTTTGTTTGTTTCATTAGGAAAATTTTTAAAAAATCTAAAATATGCCCTAATTGAAAAGAAATAAAGTTAATCTGGGTCATTCATAATCTAGGTCAGACACCTGGCAGGAGTTAGATAGAGAATTCTATAGACTGATCTGGAAAATCTTCTAGATGGTCTCAATTACAAAATAAATCAATGATAGTACTATTGTATATGTTTTAGGATTTCTATCTAAAAATCAATGTGAATGGTTTATGTACTCCATATGCCCAGCTGTCCCTGGTAAATGTATATAATGAGGCACAATTGATGTTTCTACCCCACTGGTTATAGCAAAGAATGGAAAAAAAATTATTTTTCCTGTCTTATCTTGTAGCTCCTTTTATACTTTTTACCATTTGCATATATTACTTATTCTTAATAAATATAATTTCTATAGGAGGGAGACATGGTTAGTTGATTATTCTCATGAAAAAGTTCCCAATAACTGAATGCTATTGCTATAGGCTCTGCAAGTGTTACCTAGCATAAAGATGGATAAAGTAAATTATACTAAAAAGCTGCATCCAAGGTCTTCCTGTCTTAGACAACTGACATGGATGCTGTGAACAACAGTCAGCCATCAAATCTTGAAGGACATTTGAAAACAATGCTATTAAAAATTGTATATATGGTGAGAGTTCTGAAGTCCTTAAATATTGGCCACACTTGTCTCAAGAAATTTGAGTCTCAAATGGCTCTTGCATGCTCAGTGGTACACAACTCTCGGATTACAATTTAAGATTGTATGCAGGAAATAAAATCAGCCAATAGAAGTCCTTGAAGGAAAACATGACTTATATTCACTTATTTGAAAAATAATTACAGATTCTTTATAGTTTGCTATATACTTCATTAACTATTTGACTATTTGTCCTAAATTGATGTTATTGACAGGCTTAAATTCATAAGCTTTCTCCCTTTCACAAAATAAAGAATCACCAGAAATTATCTTTTAAAAAGACAATGCCTTTAACCTTTTTTCAACATACGCTTTTGCTACATTTTCTTTACTGATAAGATATGAACAATGGTGAACAGGGGCAAAAACATTAGAATTTTATGTTTAAGACAAATCTTCATATTATACATTTGATTCTGTTCAAGTTCTATTTTACTCTTTGCAGAATTATCATATACATATATATATATATATATCCACAGTATCTCAGTAAATAAATATGACTAATATATAAGATATTACAGTTATTTTTTTCTTTTTGTTTTAGAAAAAGACTTTTTTTAAATAAAGAAACCTATGTCTTGTTTTATACTCTGGATGGCATTTTTTATCCATTCTTAAATACAAAACAAAACAAAAAACAAAAATCCAAGATCTTATTAATTAGATTACTGTGATCATGTTTGCCTACAGGATGGATGTAAGAGTTATGAAATTTCCCTGAAGACAGTTATAATTAAATCTTAGTCAAAATTGAAACAGGTATTTAGAAGATGTTTTATTTGTTTATATGTTTGGTTTGTTTTTGTTTCTTTCAGCACTGATTCCTCACTCACAAGAAACCAAAAACTGAAAGGAAATCCTACATCTCTACCTTCCCTTTGTGTCTGTCTTTCTTTTTATTTTTACTTTTATGTTGGATTTATTGTATTTTATTATGTATATGGTGTTCATAATACATATATGTGGATAAAGATAACTTCAGAGACAAGAGAAAGAAATCAGAATAAGATTTTCTGCGTCTGGGGTTATAGGCAGTTATGACTTGGGTTGGGATGAAACATTGGGCATGTAGGTTATTCCTTGATTCTGGGGCTATGGGCAGTTATAACCTGGGTTAAGGAGAAATACTAGTCATCTCCCAGAGTAGCAAGTGCTCTTAATTTCTGAACCATCTCTCTAGCTCTGTCTTCTATACTTTAAAAAAAAAAATCACAAAGGTAAGTTATTGTTTCTAATCTTTCTACTGAGTCAAATTGAACTCGAGTAGAAACACATTGCAAGACGGAATCTTCCAGATGACAGTATCTAAGAGCGATATATTGAACACTTTATCTGACTACATCACAGGGCCAGTCCAATCTTGAAGAACTTAAAGTGAGACAATGAGTAGAAAATGTTGAGTGGAATCAGACTTTGACCATGCTTGCTTGCTTATGTCTACTAATTGCCTTCTTTGCAAAACTGAACCACATGACAGTACCCTAAAGAAAAGATTGAGAATACTCTAGCCATTTATGTGTCTGTCTTTTTAGTATGACTGCATTGAATAAATATCTTTTCTCTGGTTTTTTAACACTTCTTTATATATTTGATGTAATGGAGAACATGACGAATCTGCAGGGCTTTGTAGAACCAAAGTTTTAGCTCTAAAACTCCAGTAACAAAAGGAATGAGGAACATGTTAGGCAAAAATATAAACATCAATTCCAAGTCAAAATGCTTATATATTTAAGGAAAATGAAAATTCATAGTTGGGATAGGGAAATAGTAACAGATGAAGTTGCAATACAGAGGGTCTTTGTGTTTTATTCTAACATCAATGGAGAGAACTTACGAAAATAAGAACAAGGAATCTGATTTAGAAATTCCACCTCATTATACCTCCCCTGTGGCAAACAGAACAATGGTAAAGAGTTCTGGAAGAATCAGGGAAATTATTAAGGGGGCTTCTTCAGTTTTCTAATAATTTGGCTTTGAATGATAATACTGTAAAATGTGAGATAAGAAAATGGCAAATGCTTTAAACGTAAAATCATCAGAGCTTTTAACTGTATTGTTATGTGTTTTATGAAGGTAAAAGTCATTTGAAAACCACTAGGATTTTAGCCTAATTAATTCAACACATTTTAGGACCCTAAAGCAAGACAGGGGAAGGAAGATGCAGAAGCTCAATCAGTAGGATAAAATTTTTCCTGAGGGTCTAATTCAAATGCTGTGTGTTTTGCAAATGATTATAATGCAATTATTTAAATAAAGCCTATATTCCTTATTATAAATTATTAAATCTTCCATTTTGATCAAAGACTCTTCAAACACATAGCTAGTCAACTGTAAAACAGACATGAATCTCGCATAAAATCAAAGTATTTTATAAAGCAGAAACAAACATTGCAGCTATGATAATTGTTGTGTGGTGTGTGTATATGTGTGTGTGTGTGTGTGTGTGTGTATGTGTAAACATTAGGGAAAGAACTTGGAGATATATGTATATTACACAAGTGTTCTACCATGAAGTTGTAACTCCAGGCACCTCTTTATTTAAAATAGCATATACAAGCTGTTTGAAATTATATTTTGTGTTATTTTCAATTTTCTTGCATCCATGTTGTATAGTAGTTTCATATTTTACACTCATTTCCATTATAAATGTCCTATCCCTTATCTCTTCCTTTCTATTATCTTTCCAGTTTCCCTTGGCTTTACTTTTCTTTTCTCATTTCTTCTCCTTCTACTTTTCTTCCTTCCTTTCTTTTTTCTTTCCACCTTTCTTCTCCTTCCCTTCTTTGCTCATTTCTTTGAGACGGGTTTCAGTCTATACCCCAAGATCTCCTCAATCCCATGAATATCTTCTATTGTCAGCCTGCCAAGTTTTGATTATAGGTATAAGCTACCTTGCCCACTTTTGTACATTTTTAAATTAAGTACTACGCATTTTATCAGGCTAAAAAATGTGTCAGTTTCTTTTTCTAGGTTGTCTGACCCTTATGAAAGATAATTATTTCTTTCTAGCTGCATTGTATCACCCTTATAAAATAGGAAAATATCACACTGGATTCCTCATTATTATGCATTCACTATCATGAATGAACCTTTAGAAACCCATATCTGTATTTCTGGGAACTAGTTCAGTGTCTGTTGTCTCACAATAGAATATTTTGTGTACTTCCATCCTAAAATACACATCACAACAATATATACAGCTCCATACATATATAGAAAGTGCAATCACTCTTTTTTTGTAAAGATACACTTTTATTTTATTTATGTACATGTGACCATATCTGTGGGCTTGTAGGGAATGTGAATGCTCTTGTCTGTAGAAGCCAGAGGAAGACATAAATTCTTCAATGCTGGCCTTATACATGGTTTGAAGAAGTATGGTGTATGTAGGTACTGGGGCTCCTTTATAAGAGCGAGAAAGGCTTTAATTTACTGAGCCGGCTCTTCAGCTCCAGAAATCACTCTTTTAAAAGAATCTTTAAATATGAAATGGAAGTGGAAATGTAAATGGAAATCTAGGTTATGAGTGGAAAACTAGTAAGAAAACATAGATTTCATCAATATAAATATTAAATGTGTTTCTTTTTATTTTTGAAATCTTGTATTTTGAATAAAATAGATGTGTGTTCCTCAAGTTCTCTCTTCCTATTTTTCTGTTGGTAGAAGACATTGCATGAAGGGCTACAAGGTTGCCGTAATAAACTTATTATTGTATGACTTAATCAAAATGGCTTACTCCTAATTTGTAGTTATGAGTTAACCTGACACTGATTCTGGAACTAAGATGCATTGAAAACATTATTTCTGAACTGAGCTGTAGACGCATTGCAGAGAAAGTTGGTACCAGATGAATGAGGATCTGAGGCCTCTTTCTCTCTGGGTCTTTACAAATAGGGTCTGCCAAAAGTGTGTATACGGCTGGCAGGCAAGCAAAGTCAATCTAAGCACCCGTGTTGTGAAACCCAGCAATCGTGTGATTACCCTCAGTGATCCATCTGTGCGGCTGCTAGTTGCTACATGTCAGGTGACTAACTCACTTAAAGTGGGGTGGGAGGGCAGTTGCCCTAGAGAAGGAGGGCAGCAAAGTTCATGTATTATTTGCCTTTTGTGATTTAAAAATATATAGGAAACATTTTGGGAAATTGTAATTATATAAATGAATAAAAATTTATAATGACTATTGCATGGCAAAAGGTAGAAAATTCCAGTTAATTTTTAAAATAGATTAGAATTAATTTTAGTTATGGCTAAATAATTTTAATGTCTCATTATACAGAACAGGACTTCCAAAGCCTAATAAAGTTTTCAAAAGTTTAATAAAGACATAAAAGAAGGTTTTCCTTACCAAAGAAACTACAGCATAATGTATGGTTCCTTTGCTTAGGTACTTCTTTTAAGAGAAGTCTCATTGATGGGAAACCAGACACTTGCCCATTTTTTGAATATCAGAGTGAGTTGACACACAAAGAAAACTGCTTTCCAACACTGTACCTAATAAGGGTCTGGAGAAATGGATCAGTGGTTAAGAATGTTCTCTGCTCTTGAAGAGAACGTGAGCTCAGTGCCCAGCATGGACATGATGACCCACAGCTTCAGGTAATTCTGGGTAAAAGGGACCTAGCACAGTCCTACAACTTCTGCCAGCACTGGACATACATATGGTTCACATGTGTACATAAAGAAAAAGTTCACAAACACATAATTACAAATACTTTTAATTAAACTAAATGTAAAAGTTATTAGTGGAAAAATGTTGAATGTTCTTTAGAGAAATAAAAGGAGAGCTTTGGAGTTTAAAATTTGACATTATCTAAGCAACACAGGAAGAAAAGTGTTTTACTAATACAAATTGTCACATAGCATATGCTGTGACTTTATGAGGTGCCACCCTTGTTTTATTTTAATAATATTTTTGCTATTACCGTTATAAAGCTGAGGCTCAGAGAAGTTATTCATTCTATCACTTAAGCAAGAATTTTCTTAAAAGAAGTTTCATTACCTTTCTATCATTTTTGTGGCATTGTTCATAGGGCCCATTAAGCAGTACTTGATGAACATCTTATTCCCTGAGCTATGGAGACAGTACAATCCAATAGTATTGTATTATGAACTATGTGCACAATACTGTACTAGCTGTGGCAATCAATAGAACATAAAATATCCATGGAATGGGTCAATGAGAAGTCTGAAGTAGAAAAACAAATGTTTGTCATGAGAAAATTCTGGTGGAAAATGGCAAATTTGAACTTGAAAAAGCAGATTTTCTGACTAAGTCAATTAAAAAACACAGATAACACACCTCTGCTGTGTACCTGCTCTACGGTCTTGAACTTTGTAAAGAACAATCACTAATACAAATCACAGAATGCACAGATGATGCTTTACTGCAAAGAGTACACAGTTTGTATATTCAAATTTTACCTTAATATTTCTAAAATGCATGACCAATTATTACTCACTGAGGAATTACAACACTGAAACATCTAAGATGACATACCGTACTCAGTGAGCAAATGCATATTGATCTACAGACTCAAAAGGTGATGACATTAAAGTAACATAAAGTACTATCCTGAAGGCAATGAAAGCACTATATTTTGCTGCATTGATGCCTTGAGATTGCTTTCAGAAGTCATTAAATACATTTATTGTCTTATTAATAAAAGATTACAATAACACATGATAATGAGATTCACAGGACAAGTTCCTGATAGGAGTAGAGGCTTTTGCCTTGCAAAATGAGGATACAACAATCTTCCAGAATACCAAAGAGATTTCTACCATGAAGTTTCTCAACAATCATAATTTGTACATTTTGTCAAGGATTCTTCTCGCAACTTTCACTAATTAATAATTTCATTTCTGATCAATCCCCTCTTCTTAAAGTTTGTAAGATAAGGAATTTCCAAGCTTGTAATCATGATTTGGTGTTTTTTTTTTGACCACTACAAGTCTAAGAAATCAACAAAATTTGCTTCATTAGCACAAAAGATGTTTCTATTACCCAGGTTAGTTTTAGAATTTTAGAATCTCTGTGTCTGAAACGGCGTTCAAAAACAAAGTACTAGAAGAAAAATAAAATGGTCTGGCTCCACCATTAGAAAGACAACCCGATGAAGTGATAAGATTCATTGTCACCTATTATAAGAAAAAAATGAGTCTTTCATTTTAATTTCTAGTTCCTTCAATTGTTTTGGGATCTCCACACCATGCAAAGGAGATAGAGACCAACTCATCTATAATGGTTTCTTTGTCCATATCAAAATTCATATTAATTTTTTGTACTCAACATCATTCTATGTATGTGGGGGTGAAAATTTTATCAAGAGGTAATTGTTGAAAAATATTGATTCATGAAAGTTAAGGATAGCGTACATGTTACCAGAGGACAAGGAAACAGTGAAAAAAGTGGAAGGAAGGATGGTAAATGCGTCTAAAAATGTTACAAAACTGTGATTACAGAAACAAGAATATACATTTCATGATGTTAGAAAGAAGGATTTTGATCCATCTCACCATGAAGAATTGGTTAACATGTAAGAAGAAGTTGTTTAACTTGATCTTGAGAAATGACTTGGTATTAAGAATTCTGTCTGCGTTTGAAAGTGTAGCCAAGTTAAGTTCCCAGCACTCCCAGGGCAGCTGACTGTAGCCTGCAACTTCAGTTTCAGGGAATCAAACACTTTCTTCTAGACTCTACTAGAACCTCAGACACATGGAGCAAATTCACAGGTTCAGACAAAACACTAATATACATAAAAATAAGAATAAAACTTCATTTGAAAAAAAATATATGTAACTTGATTGACTCAAACATTTAATAATTTGTGAAACCAGTATATTAGATAACACACCACTAGTATATACAATAAAAATAGTTTATATATCAGTTAAAATATAAATTAATCAAAGGGAAAAAGTATTAGAATAAGAGAAACCTGTTCCCTTGTTCCATGGACATGTTTTAAAGCAAGTTGATCTCTCCTTTTCATATTTTGTGGTTAAAAAAAATCATTAAACTAAATCAGACAGCATGTTTCTTAATTTACAGTGGTGAATAAAAAAACCATTGTTCTAATAGTTGAGGAGATTTTTCTTTTAGACATCTGATATTCTCTGAGATTTTTAAAATCACATTTCCTGGTTTGACTGGCAGATATCTGTGAAGTAGAAGGGAAGATGACCTTACCCTGAATGCAGTAAAATGAACTGCTGTAGCTAAACAAAATGATGCCCAACTGACATAAGGTGCACCAAACAGTTCCTTTAGTGAGATTCTAGGCAATTAGTCTCTACTTTGTTACAGGAGACTCTTTACATGAAATTAAAGGACAGTCTTTCTCTGCTATGAGAAGAATTGGGTCAGTTGCATGTCTGAGCAAGGAAGCCAACCAGAGCGATGACAGATGGTGACCATTGCACTAATGGTCTCATTTAATTTTCCTAGACTGTCCACAAGGCCTTGGGAACTGTGAATTTTTCTTGTGTTGTAGTCTGATGATAAGTTTTCCTTTCAGATTAAATGGATCTTTAGGAGTTTGCTATTTGTAAGTTTTAAATATTTTTATATAAATTATGGCATGATGATCTTGACCTTAAACATATTTTCACGCTGTATTGCAGATATGTATCAAAATTTAGCAAGTCTAACAGCAAAGTTTGCGAGCTATAATCACCCTCTTTAATAAGTAATGCCATAGAATAATGAATTTCTCATACATCCAGGAATATCTATTTGCACTCTTAAAAGTCGATGTTAGACCAAAAAGGGATCAAGAGGCATTGAAGAACTATCTCACCATCATTTAAACTATTATCCATTTTATCTCCTCTACTTTGTTTCTATAAAACATTAATAAGCCTGTAAGTCTAAGCTCTTATGTCATTGTAACTGTTCATAGCTTTTGGACTTTACAAGAGATTGACTCCAAATATGGCATTTTCTTGCTACGAGAAGTGTGCATGGGAGAGGCAATAACTCATCTCTGCAAACTCTAATTCCACAATAATTTATTCCAGGGCGTTGGCAGCTAATGCTTCAAGCACTATTAATAGAAAACTGTACAAGGAGTGTAGGTGGTATTTTCAGTTTAGTAGTGCTGCAGTTAATTCCCTTAATTTATAAAGCACATTTTTAGTCTCATCTTGCAAGCTGATGAAACTGTGTAGGTAGAAACCACTTATCTCTTTATCTCACGGCCTCCCAAATTATTTCCACATGAGTAGCCTGGCTAATCGCTTTACTCTTCTTACAGACTCTGTTGGGTGATTCCCACCTGCAAGTTTGCATCTTCGAAATGGCTGGCTATTTGCATGGATCATAACGGGAATGATTTTCTTGTTCAATAATTACAGTAAATTTTCTGTAAGATGTAACAAAATATCAGCCTCACTTTCAGCGTTTATCTTGTGCATTCTGGTTTATCTTATGGCATTGTAATTACTATTTTTGACTGTGCTGTATCATAATAAAACTTTATTTACAGATCATGCGTGTTGACATTTTATACTTTTTGATCACATCACACAGTCTTGTCTTCTTTTAATATTATCCCTAGTCACTTTAAATGTAAAAGTCGTTAATAGCTGTGGTGGTTTGAATAAGAAGGACTCCACAGATTCACTTACTTGAGTATTCTGTCCTCAGCTGGTCAGACTGATTTGGGGGTTATTAGAAGATGCGACTTTGTTAGCAGTGGTTTCTCGCTAGGACTTTGATTTCCAAAAGCCCATGGCATTCCCAGTTAACTCTTTCTGCCTCATAGTTGTGGATTGTGATAGGAGATCTCAGCTACTCTTTGAGCACCCTGCCTGCAATCTTGTTCCCATGTTCCCACCATGATGGTCATAGACTCTAATCCTGAAACTGTAAGTTCTAAGTAAATGCTTTTGTTTTATAAGTTGTCTTTGTCATGATATCTCATTACAGCAACAGAAAAGTAGCTAAGGCTTTAGATTATACAGCCAACAGGTCAGATTTAATGTCTGAGCCATAGTATAGCAGTTTCCACTGGATAACAGAAATTAAACTTTGTCGTTCACAAATCAGAGTGTGAATGTGTGTGTATGGTTTATTTCATTTGCTAAGTTGTTACTGTTTATTTAAATTAAGCAAGACACTTCATATTGCCAAGGTGCATAACTTGCGAAGAACGCTATAATATACAAAATATATATTTAAAAGCTGATATTAAATGTTAGTGACATAAGGGTGTTACATGGATAATTAATGGTACAGAGTTTATATGTAATAACATGTAGCTTAAAGTGAATAGTTGAAGGGTATATATATATTATATATAATGTATATATGTATATATATAAAATATATATATATACACATTCATTCAAACTGCCACATCAATAAGTAGGACAATATTTTATATACTTTCATCATAAAAGATATGATAAAGATGTCATCAGATAGTATCGCTGTCCATTTACAGATAAACTTCCATTAAGCACCACCGCTGTTAAGCTTCCCTAAGGTTGACCATTGGCCACTAATTTCTTGTTATAAATAGTAAAGATATTGAACTGAGACTGTAGTCCTGGTGTTAAAGGGCTTACCTAGCATGCAAGAATATCTGTGTTCAGTCCCAGGCACGACAGAAACCAGATGTAGTTGCTTCTGCCTGGAATCCTAGAAATAGGGATGTGGAGACAAGAGAATCATAATATCACGGTATTCTTAAATAAGTATTAATTTCCTTGCCAGACTGGTTAAATAATATCTTACCTCAGGACAGACAAGAAGAAAAATTAGTGTAAAATAAAACCAAACAGAATCTCTGATTGCATCACTGTACAGTACAGTTGCTATAAACAATGATAAGACATTTTGTTATTTCAAAATCTGGAAGAAATATTATGATGTTTTTATCCTAAATAATTAACGTTCAAATAGTCAGAGTGTCTATTCTGATTAAAACATTTCCAATCCTCTCATACATCAAAACACCACACAGTAATTAACAAAATTGTGTCAATTTTTGTTTTATATGTCATTACAATAAATTTAAAGTTACATTAGAATTTGATGCTTTAAATTTATTGAGATAAACTTATTTATATTATTTTTAACTAATAATTATGAATCCCCTTCCTCCCTCTATTCCTTCTTTCCATCCTTTCTTCCTTTCATTATGCCAAGGGCTGATTCACTAGCAAACACTCTGTTATTTTAGGTTTATTCTATTGTTACTGCTATGTTTGAATTCAATTGCCCTTCAAGTTGTCTTCTATTTTAAAATACCATACCTTTCATTTTTTTAAATTTATTTTTAAATCTAATCCCTCATACAATACATCCCAACTGAAGTTTCCCCTTGGTCTGTCCACTCCTCTCAAATCCCCTCCCAACCCTGTTCTCCCCCGGATCCATTCCTCCTCCATTTCTGCTGAGAAAATAGAAAGCCACCCAGGGATTTCAACTGGTCATGGCATAATAAAATACAGTAAGACCAGGCACAGACCTTAATGTCAGGGCTGGACAAAGCAAAACAGTTGGAGGAAAAAGGTTCCAATTGGAGGCAAAAGAGTTAGAGACATCCCCATTCCCATTGACCTGTGTCACCCAAACACTGAGCCAACAACCATTAACATATGTGGAGAGAACCTAGTGTAGACCTAGGCAGACACTGTGATTTTCTCACCAGTCTCTGATTCTCAATGAGCGCTGCTTAGTTGATTCCACGGGCCTTGCTCTCCTAGTGTCCTCTCTGATTCTCACCATTCCTTCTCCACTATTTCAGTGGGGCTCCCTGAGCTCTTAGGGAAGGGAGGGTCTGCCTAATGTTGTGGGTCTCTGAATCTAGTACCTTCCACTTTGTCCTGAAAAAGCCTGTCTAATAACAGCTGGATTAGTAATCAATCTACAAATAGAGTAGAACATAATTACGAGTCATTTAATTGATTTTTTTTCCTACTCATGTTTAGTTCTTGGTAGTAGTTCTGTTTGCCTGGGTTTTTTTGTTGTTTGTTCTATTTTTTTTTAAGAAAATAGATTAGTTTGAGAATTCCATTCTATCTGCTATATAGAATTTTCTTAAGTTCAAATTATTTTTGTATTAACTATTTCACATTTTTTAACTTTTCATTCATCTTAATATCATTTCATGTTATATAAAATGTAAAAATTTATCAATGAGAATTATTTGTAATCTTGTGTTCACCAAAACTATTTACTTCTTTTTCATGTTGTTGTGATACCAGTATATTTGTGGTAATTAAATTTTATCAGAAAGCATTTTTAGTTTTCTATAACTTTATAGGAAAATTTTACATATATAAACACTAGGTAAGTGTTTTGGAGTGTATGTATGTGTGCACATGTAAGCAAGTACCCATAGGTGAGAGGTTAAAGTAAGGAGTCTTCCTTCATTGCTTTCCACAATGTTCTATGAATCAAGGTCTGTTGTTGTACCTGGAGCTCACCAGTTCATCTAGATTGGCTGTGCAGCAAGTTGCTGAGCTTTTTACATGGGAATTAGAGATCAAGATTAAGGTCTTTATTCTTGCTCGGCAAGCATATCATCAACTAACCCACATTCACAACCTTTACCTGCTTTTATTGATTTTTTTGATAAGCATGTTCAGACATTGTTTCATAGTTCTCTTACACAGCTTATACTGAGACAGACTGGTTGCTTTTTTATTGTTTTCTACTCAATGCTTCATCTTTTTTATTCTGTTATTTGTTTTTACTGCCTTTTTTCAATAAGTTCTTTTTTATATTTTTTAGTAGCTTGACAGCATTGTGATCTGGTTTTGTTTTTATTTAAGCTATAATATGCAATTTCTTTGGGTTATTTGGGTTAATATGAGAAAAATATATCCCATATTAATATTTTCTCTCCTCCATCTGGGATGCTAAAAATTTTCACAATAGGCTACATGTAGGGTGGAAACCCTAAGATGCTATGGTATGTCTTTTTACAGTTCCATGAAAGCTCAAGGAATAACTCTTAATTCAAAGATATAACCTAAATTCATGCTGCCATTGTGTTAGGTCTTTCTGATCAGAAGACAAAGAATCTAAAGATCAGATCCCCATAGGCAAGAGAAGGAAATCATAGGTCCAGGAGTATAAGAAGTTATTTGTCATTTGGATTTGACAGCCATTTCATGGTTATGATATAATGCTTGAGGATACCATCCGGATTGACCTATTTTTACTTGCACTTTCAGTTCTTGACTGTTTGCTTCATGTATGTGTGTCTGTGATGAGGCCCAGCGTCATTGTTGAAGCAGGTAGAGGTGGAACAGTTATTCATCTGGCTGGCCAGGACCCGTACACGGGAGAAGCTTGCAGCAGGGCATCTCATCTTAGTTATTCCTCTGTAGGAATTACCTCAGATATATAACCGAAGAAGGGTTTCACTAAACTTCTAAGTTTACAATCAAGGTTAACCATGACAAGTCCATTCTTCTCCAATGTTACACCCAAACATGATTATCATCTTTAAATGCCAAATAAAAGAATAACAAAGTCACAATTCTCTTTGCTATAACAATAGTGCATATAGTTGAAACATATTCATATCTTTCTCAAAGTGTCAACCGTTTCTGCATGATTCAAAAGTCCAAGCCCAAAGTCTTTCTGAAGAAACATGCCAAACTCTTAGCTGTGAGCCCTAATGAAAGCAAAAGGAAGTTACATAATGACAGCATGCATGAGTGGAACAAGGTAAGCATTCCCATTCCAAGAGGGAACAACTGAATAATGGGAACGAATGGTCAAATCAAGGCAAACCAAATCTCAATATGGCAAAAACTGGTATCCAAGGCACACGTCATATGAGATAGCTTGTGTGGGGTTGTGGAGCCACCACTTGTCTGGGTACTGACTTCCTTTGCTACCTGCAGCTTTTATTGTCAGATGTGCTCTGCTCCCGCTGTCTTCAATTTCCTGACATTTCCATTGCATCTACCGCTTCTCTCCCATTGCTTTGTGCATTGCCCCTTAGGTTGTGCGTTCCTATTAAGGACTCTCAACCAACAACACAAGGCCTGGATTCTTACACTTTATTTTTAAATTTAAGTTTATGAACCTGTAAATCTTGCATTCTACACATCTGAAAAACCAGAGTCAAATGGATGATGCCAAAGTCTTTCATGATTTTGGGCAGTAGCCACAGTCTGAATCTTTAACTGAGTTTACTCCCTTAACATCTGAAACCTGAAGTGGATGGAGCTGGTATTTGCTGGGATGTCAACAAGGCACAGGTCTGTTTTCCTAATGGGTGCATGTGTGAAGACTCTTTAGAGTTGGGTAGATTCACCGCATTTCATCTGCACACAGGAAGCAGAAAGTGAGGACTAGAAGTGGGAGAGGCTATGAACTCTCAAATCCTGCAGTCAGTTACCTACTTCCTGCAGTCAGGCTCTACCTGTAAAAGCTTCGCTAGCCTCCATTGACAGTGTTCCCCACTGGAAGTCAAACTTTTAAACACAACCTATGTGGTACTTCTTATTCAAACCACAATAGTTTCTCTTCCTTCAACCAAGATGATAATGACTAAGTTCTTCTCCTTCTGTTTAATTCTGTTACTTTCCACCAAGCAATTAGATGGCACTGGCATGAACTGAAGGTGAAATTTACCAATAAGTAAACAAAATTGCTTCCAGGATTCTCTGGATATTGATGACAGGTACAACCAGAGAATGATGGTTCAGTAATAATCTAGTTGTTCTTTAATTTGGTTATGCTGATATCTAAAATTAGCCATCATATCATTCAGATCAAAACATTTCTATTAAATAATCACTAATAATAATGTTACCTTTCTCTATTACCTATTCTCAAAATTTTTTGAGATATAATACTTATTCATCTATACTGTTCTAAATGTCTTTGTGGGTAGTTTCTTTGAAATGATTTCCTAACTCGTGAAATTTTCTGTCAGTATTAATTTTTCTGGTAACTTATTTAGCCTATGTTGTATGTTTTTTTAGGTCTTTGCTAATTTCAAGAAATGTGTCACAAGATTGTATTTTTTATTGATTTTCTTTTCTTTGAGTTGATCTCATTTTTCTCCTTTCTCAAATTACTAACAGTTTTCAATTATATATTTAAAGTACTAATGCTGTGTTGTAAAGAGCCTTGATTTCCTTTTCATCTGACGACTGTTTCTGCACAGAAATTACACTAGCAGTCGATCATCCTTGCATCATATCAAGGCCTTTGTATTGGACTTTGTTAAGCTAAATCCACTCAGGCTCTACTAATCCTGCGTGACTACCATGGATCTTGATAGAGGCTCATCTACCTAAAGCCCAGACTGTCTGCTTTTTATCAGGATTGCTGAAGTGCTCAGTGTAGTGTGCTAACTTCACAGAAACTAAATTTCAGTTTCTCACTTTCAAGACTGGGAAGATATTGAAGTCTCTGATCTTTGATTTTTCCCATCCCTACAATTTTCTTCCAGTAGGTCCTCTGAAATTAAGCTCCTCATTCTGCAGGCTTATCACCTACGCTTTCATCAAATTTCCCATCTTCCTTCCCATGCCCAATTAGCATTTTTTGTGTGTGTATTTGGCTATCTCACCTCAAATTTTGTCATGATGCTCATATAATTCATTGATATTTCTTAGAAGTAGACTATTTTAAGTGTGATTACAAATTATTAGTCCTCTGATTCTGTGATGGAGCAGAGAACAGGAACCACTTCCTTTTCATTATGTAAAACTGCATGAAAATCTCTACTGAGAGGTGAAAATTTGTTGGCAGAGAGAACTTCCTGAAAAAATACTCAGGGTTCAGCATGAATTTTATCCTATTTACAGAAAGATGTGGAAGGAAAAGAAAACACAAACTTGGAAGGATTGCAATTTGTCCAGTAAAGCAGTGATGCGTGTCCTACAGTATGGCAGGTGACACCCTGCTAGAAGGACTCTTTGATTGTAAGTAACTAGCTAGTTGCTTTGGTCAGACATAACGCAATAAAGCTGTGAGGCCATCTCTGAATTCTTCAGGGTTCTCTGTTCTCTCACAGTCCATCAACTTTGCAGGACAAAATGGTTTCAGGAAAGGACCCAAAATCAGAATCCCTAGATTCTTGTTGCACAGTGCCACCTTAAGATGAATTTTCCAGTTTCAGACTGTGGAGGTGAGCTTTCTATCACTGTGACAGAAACACTTGAGAGAAATCAACTAGAAGGAGAAAACACTTATATTGGCCATGCTTGGAGAGGTTTCCATCTATGCTGACTTGACTCCATTGCTTCTGAAGTCACAGTCAGGCAGACTGTCCTTGCTAGGAAACAAGATGGAGAAAACTGCAACACTTCTTGCTTTGTAGAATACAGAAAGTGTGAGAGAAGGGACCTGGAATAAGATATTTCCATTCAGGATATACTTCAGGTGACTTGCTTCCTCAAAGTGGACAATGCTTTTTAGAGGCTCCACAACCTCTTAAAGTCAATTAATTCAATCATGAGCTCAATCATGTATTAGTCTTCTGATGATGCTCATATTTCTTTTATTAAAAATTCCCTCAATGCTGCTTACCAAGCATGCCAAAGCTTTCATAAATGAATTCTTGAGGACAGTGTATTCAAAGTAATAGTAGACAGAAGAATGCTTCACCACTGAAAACACTTTTCAAGAAGATGATGTTGCAGTTAGTATCTACAGGAGTCTTGGCATTCATGATTACACATTCCAAACCACATTATGAGGTAAGGACACCCAGAAAGGCTCTAAAGCAATACTGCTCAACCTGTATCTTTCAAAACACTTGTCTCCAAAACTATTTACATTATGATTCATAGCAGTAGCAAAATCACAGTTATGAAGTAGAAACAAACTAATTCTATCTTTGGGGGTCAGCAGAACATGAGGGTCTGTACAAAAAGGGCATAGCATTAGGCAGATTGAGAATTACTGCTCCAAAGGAATCCTAGAAAACTAAGAAGTAGCTTTCAACCAGGTTGGATCTTTTAAGGAGCCCTTATTGAGTGCAATGGTTAGAGAAGACCTAGTGATATAGCTACAGTAGGCACACCAAAATGTGATAGCCACCAGCAGGGTTCAAAGCACACTGGGGATATAGAAGGCTCCTTGCAAAATGATCCCAGAAGAGAAAGCAGGAGGCTTTTGACCCACAACATCACAGATAAAGAGAATAGTCACAACTTTCACTGCAGCAAGTACAAATTGCTGATCCTAGAGATTGGGGATTTATTTTCTCTTCTTGACTTTGGACTTTTATTAGAATCAAGCCACTTGATTCACATTTACTTCCCCCTTCACAGATGTTTATCATATACCCGTAGCAACATTATATGTTAGAAATAGTTAATATTATCAGCTTGTTTATAGACTGAATTGGAAGAATTTATATTGAGCTCACATGAGACAGTTGAATCAATGGTTAAGTCAAAGAATAGAGATCATTGTTGGTGGAATCATTGTAGTTTGTTATTATGAGAAAGACACTAGTCTCGATATAGTTCAAAAATCCTATGATTTGAATATCGTGAAGATTCTAAGAATTTGTGTGATAAAATATATAGACAACAGAGCCAAGTGCTAAAAATATGGAAACAGCCCAATTATCCCACTCTTCAATAGAGCTTTGAGAAGTGATTGAAATATTAGAAAGCCACAGTGGTAGATTCTCGTAATTGAACACCTGCAGGAGACAGGAAAGAGAGAGGGGAACAGAGGGAGGGTGGGAGGGAGAGTGGGAGAGAGAGAGGGAGGGAGAGAATGAGTGAAAGAGAACAGAACATGCACACAGACTCTCTCTCTCTCTCTCTCTCTCTCTCACACACACACACACACACACACACACACACACACACACGGGCACTCACACAGTTCTTGTCTCTTGTCTCAGTGTGTGGGTGCACCCCTCGTGGTCCTGAGTTCCTTGCTCGTGCTCTCTTCCTTCTGCTCCTGATTTGGACCTTGAAATTTCTGTCCGGTGCTCCAATGTGGGTCTCTGTCTCTGTCTCCTTTCCTTGCCTGATGAAGGTTAATATTCAGAAGGATGCCTATATGTTTTCCTTTGGGTTCTCCTTCTTATTTAGCTTCTCTAGTATCACAAATTATAGGCTCAATGTCCTTTATTTATGGCTAGAAAACAAATATGCCACATGCAAGAAAATAGATTCATTTATTCTACCTTCAAATATAATACATTATAAACATCTTTTTCCTAATCTTTACCCATTTTAGTTATTGTTTTATTATTAAACCATGCACTGACAGTATGTCTCATGACAGATGTTGGCTGTCTTTGACAGGTGGTTTCCAGATTGGAGTGAGTAATCTAAAAGGAATCAAAGTATTCCAAGGAGTCTTAAGGGCTGTAAGTTAAGGTTTCTTTGCCAAAAGAGATGGGGAAGCCTCAAACTTGTTAATGATATAAATACAGTATAGTCAAATTCATAGACATATAAGGCAGTGGCCTTCAGAGAGATAGACAATGATCTATAAATACATGTAATATTGCTGATCTATACACAAATCAGCTAAAGATAGTAGAAGGCATAACAATATAAATAAATTCCAAAAAGCAAAAAATAATATATAAATAGTTAAAAATATCTAACTCTTTGTACACAAACAGACTGACAGACAGACATTCACAAGTATAAAAGAGTAAGAATAGTTGTTATAAAGTATTTTAGAATCAAGGGTACTAGGTGACATCAGCCTTCTCAACCCATCATTTATTTTTTTTTTTATGACTGGTCACTTACGTATCCAAAATTGAACTTTTTCTTCACTAAAATGGTTGTGATTATTATGTACTTCTTGACATCATTATACAATAACCAAATGTGCCAACAAATTTAATTATTTGAAATATGTCTTTCGAAAACTAAGCACTTCAAAAATACCAGAATTGGATTTGTTGATTTTAGAATTAATAAGGATTTCATTATTAATGCACAAAGATGAAATGAAATGACTATGTGTGTAGATCGATGGGTTTGGATCATTATGGGGTCAGCCTGCTTGCAGAAAATAATGAAAGGGTCTCAGTTGTAAAAAGTAAATTACTAGATCAAAAAAAAAAAAAGAAACAATGTTCTAAAATAAAACCTTGATATCAAATACAGCTAAGGAGGAGTTATTGATCAATAAATGTATTGCCTGAGGCAATATCCATTTGTTTACTTCATTATTTATATTAATGAGCTTTTCCATGCCGCCATCTTCGCCTGTGAGCACAGACTGTGGGTATGCACACCTCAGCAACCGTGGTGTATAACTATGACTTAATGACAGACTAGTTTTAGCAAATCCTGGAGATGCTGCAAAATTAATAGTGCCACACATATGATATGAAGAGCTATGTCACTTTGAATTTGCTGCTTGAGCAATTTTGCTTTTAAAAAGGGTATAAATTACACAATGGTTTTTAATGAAATGAGACATCTGCATTGATATTTACCCTATATTGTCCTTTTCATAGGTTTCCAAATACATTTTAACTCTTTCTTGTGACAGGTGTGTGTGTGTGTGTGTGACACAGCACTCTTATAGAGGTCAGATTACTAATTCTGGCAGTCAGTTCTCTCCTTCCTCCATAGGGTCCTGGGTTGTAATTCTTACTATCAGATATTTGGGGCAATCATTTTTACATACCAATCCATACAATAGGCCCCACAATAATTTTCATAAATAATAAATCAGTATATTTTTAAATGTCTATCTAGATATTCATCAATCTATTTCCTTTCAAGAGAAAACTATACATAATTCAAAAATCTACTCATTTGGATCCATAAAAATCCTTTAAGTCAATGAAGATATAAAATATTTTTTAGATATGAGAGATAAAAATCTAAGAGTATATGATATTTCTCACTTGTCATATAGGCAGGATGTATTCTCATGGTCTGATAGTTTGATTGGCATATCAGTTTGGTTTCCATTATCACACTAATAATAGCTTTTGAAAAAGAAACACTTTAGAATTCTTCATATACTGATGGTTCTTTCACTTAGAAATAAATAGGCTGTGTCTATCTATCTTATCTATATTATAACTCCTTATTTAAACAAAATTACACTTTATTACTGTTTTCCTGTGTGGTCAGTTATTGAGACGTTTCCTCGGAAATAAAAACACAGAATAATTAGACTGTGTGGCAATTTTCTACCAATGTAAACATATTGCCATGCACCTTGAAATAATCTGTTTATTGCTTCACACATTGGGCAGCTAAGAACACTGGTATGACCTAGGAAAAATACCCTACAAAGTGTAACTTATGTAAGCCACCCAAAGGGGTTCTGTAGTTCTCTGTTCCTGAATGTTATTAAAAGCAATGTACTGATTTTTCCAGTCTGTATTAAAGTTGCGGAGTAGAGATGACAGACCAAGGCGTTATTGATACATCTGCTCTATTAGATACATTAAGGCATCACTAAAAGTGTAGCAATGTAGTTTGTATAAGTAGTATCTAGTTTTCTGTGAAATTACATAGTGGATGCTCTCCCCTGTTCTGTCAATATGAAGCTGGATTTCATGATCTGTTAACAGATTCATCACCATGAGGAAGCACACATTTTCTCTGTGACACATGATTAGCCACCAAAAACACTCCTTAAGATTGCAAAATTGGTAAAATTATCATAATCAAACACATTTCACAAGTGAAAACACCTGCTCACCTCTCTGCTCTCACTGAAAGCTCTCCCTTGCCATCGTCCTGCATTTAAGGTAATAGCGTCTCTTGGGAGGCCCAGAATCCTTTTCATTTTCTGCACTTCTCTTCCTCTCACCTGTTCTCATTTCTGCTTTTGAGATCATTAGATTAAAATTGGCAATTTCAAAATAAGAAACCACACATTCTATATTACATGCTTCCTGTCCTTTCTGAGTCACTGTGTGTGAGCGTACCTAAGTATTCAGAATGCAGACATCCTTGCTAAGTGTCTTCCTATATCCCTCTCCACTGTACGTTTTGAAACATGGTCTGTCTCTGAACTCAGTGCTCAGTCTTTGGCCAGAAAGGCTGGCTAGAGAGTTCTGGGTTCTCCTTGTCTCAATTACTCTGGAACCAGGGTTTCAGATGCGTGCATCCACACCAGGCTTTAGGTGGTGGGTACTGTAGTCCAACTCAGAGCAGGTATTCCTCCAAGGTAGCCACCACCCTAGCACTTCAGTTCAGAGTCTCTTGACCATCTATTTAATATAATCTTTAGCAAAATTAATTGATAACCGCATTTATTGCATAATTTTACCATTTTGAAATTCATGGCTTAATATAAGACTCAGAAGTTTGCCTCTTTATTTTTCATAAACCTATACACGTTCATTTTTAGTGAATACATCTTTAAATTTTGAGGAAATGTTAACCCTTGCTTGTGGTGACTTTGATGTGTTCACAACAGTTGTGTGGTATCTGTATAAAGATGGCTTCCTGGGCATTAATTTGTGTTTTGTTAAAGAAAATCTTAGGACTTAAGTACTACAACTAGTTAGTCAATGCATCCAATTTCCCAACTTCCTGTTTTCTGTGTCTTTATGACTTGATTGTTACTATTCTATTTCAAAATCTCTGTTCATTGCAGCCTCCATACACCAGGTTGCATTTTCATTTTTCTGTAAAACATCTAAGGTCTCACTAATGACCTCTTTGGTGTGATTATGTTTCTTTCTGCAATGAGCTTTCTGATTTTGTAATATAAACTATCATTTTCTTTCTTCTTCTCATTATCTCCATCTTTTATATTAAACTACTTTCTCCCTGTATTATCCAAGAGTGAGTGCAAAAACCTCCCTACCAAAAAAAGCCCAGGTCCAGATGGTTTCATTGCAGAATTCTATCAGAACTTCCAAGAAGACCTAATACCTATACTCCTTAATGTATTTCACAATATAGAAACAGAAGAGTCATTGCCAAATTCCTTTTATGAAGCTACAGTTACCCTGATACCAAAACCACACAAAGACTCAAACAAGAAAGAGAATTACAGGCCAATCTCACTCATGAACATCAACGCAAAACTCCTCAATAAAATACTGGCAAACCGAATCCAAGAACACATTAGAAAAATTATCCATTATATCAAGTAGGCTTCATCCCAGAGATGCATGGATGGTTCAACATACAAAAATCTATCAATGTAATCCACCATATAAATAAACTGAAAGAAAAAAAAAACCATATGATCATTTCATTAGATGCTGAAAAAGCATTTGACAAAATTCAACATCCCTTTATGATAAAGGATCTTCCTTGCTCTTGGATTGGGAGGATCAACATAGTAAAAAAGGCAATTCTACCAAAGGCAATTTATAGATTCAATGTAATCCCCATCGAGGTCCCATCAAAATTCTTCACAGATCTTGAGAGGACAATAATCAACTTTATATGGAAAAACAAAAAACCCAGGATAGCCAAAACAATCTTATACAATAAAGAAACTTCTGGAGGCATTACCATCCATGACTTCAAAACTCTATTACATGACTTCAAACTCTATTAGATGACTTCAAACTCTATTACAGAGGGAAATGGGAGGCGGAGAGGAGGCAGAAATTTTTTCAAAAAAAAAACTTGATGATTAACATGGAAAAAAAAGAAAATATTGGTAGATATTTCACTATAGAAATGATGTAGGATTACTAACCATGTGACAACTCATTCATTGTCATTAAACACGATCACCTGTATAATTCACAAATAAACTGCTAAGTGATTATCATCAAACCTTTACAGACTTAATATTTTAAAATGTATGTTAGTAGTAGTAGTAGTATTTTGTAGCAATCACTAATAGGAACAAATTTCCTGTTTAATTTGAATTAGATGATAACCTGGATATTAATCATACAAGGCACTAATAACAAGAACTCTAAATAAAAGCTATTGGCATATGCAAAACTCAGGGATTTTACATACATATCTACATGTAAGTGTGTGGGTATGCATGTAGGTATGTATGTGAATTTTTTGAAACAGTTTCTCTGAAAAGCTTTGGTGCCTGTCCTGAAACTATTCTTTTTGACTAAACTCGCCTTAAACTTAAAGAGATCCACCTGTCTCTACCTCCCAAGTTCTGGGATTAAAGGCCAACACCACCACTACCACTGGACTATTTCTCTTAAGATAGTAGACAGTGCCGGGTGTGGTACCACGTGTGTTTAATCCCAGGGCTGGGGGGCCGAGGAAGACTGATTTTTATAAATTCTAGGCCAGCCTGTTCTAGGACAGAGTTAGTTCCAGGACAACCAGAAACCCTTGCCTCGAAAAAACAAATAGAGAATAAACAGTGATGTTTTGAATAAATAATTAAAAAGCTGAGGAGTCCATATAAGTTCAAATATTAGTAAACAAAATTAGTGTTACTGCTATACTTAAATACTAATGTATCTATGATAAATGATTAGAAACAAGAAATAAAAACCATCTAGAAAACATGAAGACACCAGGATAACCAAAACAATCCTATACAATAAAAGTACTTCTGGAGACATTACCATCCCTGACTTCAAACTCTATTACAGAGCTACAGTATTGAAAACAGCTTGGTATTGGCACAAAAACAGAGAAGTCGACCTATGGAATTGTATAGAAGACCCGGATATTAGCCCACAAACCTATGAACACCTGATTTTCAACAAGGGCACTAAAAGTATAAAATGGAAGAAAGAAAGCATCTTCAACAAATGGTGCTGGCATAACTGGATGTCAACCTGTAGAAGAATGAAAATAGATCCATGAAGGCGTAAGTCACAAACAATGCCACACCAATTCGGGGTTATGATTATTAGGGTGGTATTTATTTAAAGGGGAAAAAACTTACAGATCACTGTCCCAGGCAACAGCCCTCTAGGCAACCAGGAAAGGAGTCTAGTCGCAGGCGGAGCAGGAAGTGAAGAGAGAGAGAAGAGGGAAGTGGCCGCTTTTTTAAAGGGAGAGAAACCACGCCCCAGTGGGCTGGTACCTCAGTGGTGATAGGCTGGAGGAGTGGGAGGACCTCCCGCAACACCTCCCCCTTTTGTTTAATTAAGAGATTTCTAAACCTACTATGAAATTATATACAATAAGTACAAATATCCTATTCTAACTAGCTTAGGTCTTGTATAATAAATAACTTGGCCAAGTCATGAGAGAAAGTAACTACATTTATATAGTCTTCAAACCCATCGAAGATCTGAGAAGGGAAATAATGTTACCTGGGTAATTAGGAAGTTCAGTAAAACAACTTCCAAAACATGCAACAAATTACAGAGACAACTAGCTACCTGGGCAATCACCCAAAGTCACATTAGCAGCGTTGAAGCAACCAACTTTGGCTAAGGCCTAACATAACTGACATACCATTTTCTAAGGCAAGCAACTTTTCAAAACTATCTTACCCTGTCTTGGCAGGATATGACAGTCCTGTTTTATCCATTGATGCATGCTCTGTATCTTTGTCAGTTGTTGAGGTATGGGCATTTCTTTGCCCAAACGCCAGTTCTGCCAAAAAGAAAGGCTCCAGGAGGAGTGTCTTTGGTGTTCAACATTCTCTCGGGAATAGAGTGGTGTTGCCAGGAGCAGTTGTGTCTCACTACCACAAAACTCTGAGTTAGATTAAAGGCCATTTTCTACAGCTCTTTGAAGAAGTTGAAGATTATCTATCTATACTGAGTATAATCTCTATATATCTAAAGAACCTGATTAGTCTATTATAAATGACAAACTTAGATGACTATTAGTCTATATAATTCTCAATATCTATCTAACTTAAAGACTAAGACAATAAACGACTGTGAAACAAATGAGGACAATGACCTCCATATATAAACAATGTACAAATATACATTGCAGTAGGTAAATATATATCAATACACAATCATTATATAAGTATCTTAATCAGAGGTAGAAATGTACACTGCAATATGGTAAATATATACAATATATATATATATATCAATTCAATATATGTCAATACATAAAAAATGTTTTAAACAGAGGTAGAAACATGCATGCGTACAATAGTCAATATAATTTAACTTTGTATCAATATACAAGAATCTATACCAATGTATTTGTCTAAAAACAGTAACTCACAATTACAAATCTATTATCCCATCATCCCTCTTTCTTTTTTTTTCAAAATGATCCCTGAGCGAATAAAATTCCTCCCCCAACCCTCAATCGTATACTAATTATAATCGACCCCTAAATGATGTCCCTAAACCCAAGGGCAAGTTTTATTGGGAAAGGGGACGTCGTCCTCTAGAATTACTTCCAGCTGTCATGGGGGCGACGTTCTTTCTGGGGGATCCTGTGAAAGTGAAATGATGGTTAAATTTCAAGATCAATGTCTTTTAAAATTGCCAATAGTCTCTGAGTATTTTGTGCAGGTCTGGTCAAAATGTTGTATAAGATGTGCACCATTTCAGCTAACCAAGTTGGAACTGTCTTGTGCAGCTGGCACCAAAAGCAGGTCTTGTAGTAGCGCTATCAGTATCATGACGTCATATCAACCAGGTGGAGTTGTTGTTATGGGGCCCCATCTTCTTCCTGGAAACTTCAAATGTCACTTCAGGAAAAACTCATTGTTCATTATGAAAAACTTGAACATTAATCATATAGACATATATATATATATTCAATGAAAGACATGATAGATATATTCAATGAAAAGTATGATGGATATGAAGAAAAGCAAAGATGTTTTCTAAACTCATATTTCTTTCTGTCCCATATCATGGCTCTTGACATGAGACAGAAACTCCAGAAACTCTGGGTTTTTCTCTTACTAACAGGCTTGGAATTGGAGAAGGACTGAGCCAGAGTCCAACTTCAAAACCAGCTTTATAAATTTAGAAATATGGTTTAATATTACTTACACAACCCATTCAGTTGTCTTGATATTTCCTATTGGGCAGGTATTTTTCCATCTGTCAGTATCCAAACATCCAGGGTCCCTTGAATTTCTCAAAGATGAGTGTTTTCCTGTGGAGATAAGAACAGAACCCTGCCCCCATTCTATATGTTTTTCTTACCACCTGTATGAATATCATCGTTGTGGATGAGTTGTCATTTCTCCTTTCCAAGAGGTTTCTCCTCTTCAAATCGAAACTTTATTAATTTTGATGGTATCCACAATTTTTCTTCTCCTGTGGAAACAAGAGCAAAACCCCTTCCCCAACGTAGCACATCTCCTGGCTTCCACTGAGAGGTCAGCACATCTTTGAAATAAATCGGTTGATTTAGTTCAGCAGACTTTTCCATTATCCAATGTCTTTCTGCTGCTGTCATTCCTTTCTCATTAGCGTTAAGAAAATTCAAGGTTAATAAAGCATTATGTAATCTATTTCTGGGGGTATTTTCAGTCCCTTTCTGTTTGTTCAGCATATCCTTTATAGTACGATTTGATCTTTCTATAACTGCCTGACCTGTAGGATTATTTGGTATACCTGTAATGTGTTTTATATTATAATAATCAAAAAAGCGTTTCATTTTCTTAGATACATATGCTGGACCATTATCTGTCTTTATTTGCGCAGGTATACCCATGATGACCATAACTTCCAATAAATGTGTGATTACTGAATCAGCCTTTTCTGAGCTCAGGGCAGTAGCCCATTGAAAACCTGAATACGTGTCTATGGTGTGGTGTACATATTTTAATTTACCAAATTCCATAAAGTGGAACACATCCATCTGCCAGATTTCATTTCTCTTAGTACCCTTTGGGTTACTCCCTGCAGGCAACGGTGTTTGATTATAGAAAGAACAAGTAGGGCATCTCTTTATAATGTCCTTAGCTTGTTGCCAAGTAATGGAAAATTCTTTCTTAGGGCCTTTAGTATTGACATGATGCTTCTTATGAAATTCCGAGGCCTGCAACACACTTCCAATCAATAATTGATCAATCTCAGCATTGCCTTGGGCTAGAGGACCAGGCAGACCTGTATGGGACCGGATGTGTGTTATGTACATTGGACAAAGCCTGTTCCTGATTATGTCTTGTACCTGGATAAACAATGAAGTCAACTCTGTGTCATCTGGTATAAATTCAGCGGTTTCAATATGCAAGATAACTCTTTCTGCATATTGTGAATCTGTAACTATATTAAGAGGTTCTTTAAAATCCCTTAGCACCATAAGAATGGCATATAATTCTGCCTTCTGGACAGAATTATAAGGGCTTTGTTCCACCTTACTCAATTCATCTGACTTGTAACCTGCTTTCCCTGATTTATTTGCATCAGTATAGAACGTACGGGCTCCAGTTATTGGAGCATCACGTACAATTCTAGGAAGAATCCAAGAAGTTCTTTTTATGAGATTAAGTCTATCACTTTTGGGATAGTTGCTATTAATTTCTCCCAAAAAGTTAGCACAAGCTCTTTGCCACGGTTCATTGTCTTCCCATAACTTTTTTATTTCTTCAGTAGTAAAAGGCACTATAATTTCTGCTGGGTCTATACCTGCTAGTTGACGAAGTCTCAGCTTACCTTTTATAATTAATTCAGAGACCTTTTCCACATAAGTTTTTAATTTTTTACTTGGTTTATTAGGTATAAATATCCACTCTAAAATAATATCTTCCCTCTGCATTAGAATCCCTGTAGGAGAAATTCTGGAAGGCAATATGACTAGGATGCAGCTAAGATTTGGGTTCACCCTATCCACATGTGCCTCCTGTAATTTTTCCTCAATCATTGTCAGTTCCTTTTCTGCTTCATCTGTCAGTTCTCTTGGACTATTCAAATCTTTATCACCATCTAAGGTTTTGTTTAAATGAACTATTAGATCAGGTGTTATCCCAACAGCTGGTCGTAGACTGGACATGTCTCCTAACAATCTTTGGAAGTCATTAAGAGTCTTTAACCGGTCTCTCCTAATTTGTGCCTTTTGCGTTTTAATTTTCTCTAACCCTATTCTGTAACCTAGGTAATTAATAGAATTTCCTCTTTGAATCATTTCAGGGGCAATTTGTAATCCCCACCTAGGCAAGACTTTCTTTACTTCTTCAAACATCCTTTCTAAAGTATCTTTATTTGAATCAGATAATAAGATGTCATCCATGTAATTATAAATGATGGACTTGGGGAATTGTTTACGAATTATTTCCAATGGCTTACTTACAAAATATTGGCACAGTGTAGGACTATTGAGCATACCCTGTGGGAGGACAGTCCATTGATATCTCCTATTAGGCTGGAATTATTGTAAGTAGGCACTGTGAAGGCAAATTTTTCTCTATCCTTTTTTTTTGTAACGGTATAGTGAAAAAACAATCTTTCAAATCAATAACTATAAGAGGCCATCCTTTTGGTAACAGAGAAGGCAAAGGAATTCCAGATTGTAGTGGGCCCATAGGCTGAATTACTTTGTTGACAGCTCTTAGATCTGTCACCATTCTCCATTTACCAGATTTCTTTTTTACAACAAACACAGGAGAATTCCAAGGGCTGGTTGATTCTTCAATATGGTGAGCATCTAGTTGCTCTTGCACCAGCTGTTCCAATGCCTGTAGTTTATCTTCAGCTAGAGGCCATTGTTTGGTCCATATTGGCTTCTCAGTTAGCCATTTTAAAGGTAGGGCCGTTGGTACCTCTAAAGGTTTGGTATTTGCTGTATGTTCTTGTACAGCCTGAATGGCTGGTGACCTTTTTCCATAATACCTCATCATATCCTTCCCAGAATTATGAGTTCCTGGAAATACAGGAATGTTAATCTGGGTATTCCATTGCTGTAGCAGGTCACGGCCCCATAAATTTATGGCAATATTGGCTATATATGGCCTTAGTCTTCCTATTTGCCCTTCGGGCCCTATGCATTCAACCCATCTTGTGCTTTGTTTTACACGAGATAGGGTTCCAATTCCCAGGAACTGAACATCTACCTCTTGAAGAGGCCAATTCGGATGCCAAGATTCTGGGGTAATGATACTTACATCCGCACCTGTGTCTAATAAGCCTTCAATAAAAGTGCCATTTATACAGACTCTTAGCTTTGGTCTTTGATCATTAATAGAAGTCTGCCAAAATATACGTTTACTCTGTCCTATTGGGTTTTTTGACTCATCCTCCACACGTAATTCTTCATTTAGACCAGTATTACTTTTTACAGCAGAAATTGGAGCTTTTAATTTTCTTGGTGAGGCACGTTCTCCACTGTGACTGGGAATGACTGGGCCACTGTTGGCTTGGGGGCCTGTGAGAGGCCCCCCAAGGAGTTTCCCGATGATATCGGATTGCCCCGTCTGTCTGTTGTTGACCTACATTCGTTGGACCAATGCCTGCCTTTACCGCATCTCCTACATATACCTGAAGGCCGAGGTCTCCTATTTTTGTCATTCCCAGAAGAGATATTATTCCTAGAAATTCTTTGCCTGCAATTCCTTTGCAAATGTCCTAATTTACCACAATTAAAACACCTGGCAGTTTGATGTCTCCTCATTGCTTTGGAAATCGCTTCTCCTACCCAAGATTCATCATTATAGCTAAACGTCTCAACATTCATCGTATGCTGAATCCATTCATCCATAGGTGCTGATCTAGACTTTAAAGGCCCAATTATCTTTTTGCATTCTATGTTTGCATTCTCAAAAGCTAGAGATTCAAGAAGTATTCATCTAGCTTCTGGGTCTGTTACCCCTATGTCCAGAGCCTTAATTAATCTTTGCAAAAAGTCAATAAAGGGTTCTCTCTGTCCCTGCCTAATTCTGGTATATGATTCAACCCTTTTTGCTGGATCTTGTATCCTATTCCAAGCATTTAAAGCTGCTTGGTGACATAGACACAGTACTTCATCGTCATAAAGAGCTTGGACCTGTGGATCAGCATATTCTCCTGCACCAAGAATTTGATCTTGGGAAACCTCAATACCTTTTGCTCTTCCTTGCTGTTTCATATGTTTGGATTCTTCTCTGAAATAAATTCCAAACATCAAGGAAGGTCCATTATCTAAAACTGCAGACACTAACTGATGGAAATCATGGGGAGTAGCTCTAGCATTAGAAGCCCAAGTCCTTATCATTTCCTTTACATATGCATTGTGCAAGCCAAAATTAACAACAGCTTGCTTAATTTCTTTCAGATCATTCATTGCTATTGGCGTCCATCTAGCTTCTCTGACTCCCTTTGAGCCTTTAGAAGTTGATGCTTTTTCAGAATTAAGTATAGGGTATGTCGCTAGAACCCTGGGTAAGCCAGTTCTAATAGCTGGTGGAGGCCTTATATCCTGTCCTTGTGTCTCCTTACTCTGTTCACCAGCTGTAATAATTTCCCCAATCTTTTCAAATCTTTTTATCATTGTCTCTCTTAAATCCTGAATCTCCTGACCTGTATATATTTCCAGTGATTTCACTGAGGTATCAATTTTTTGGTCCCCATTCTGCACCTGTGATTCCAAAGCTTTAATTTTTTCCTTCAAAGATAACATGTCCTCCTTAAACTTTTCTTGTATATCATGTAGATTCCCATCTTGGAGGTACATTCTGTCTGTTACCTTATCAAAACTTTGTGATAAAGTCTGAACGTCAAATTCAACAGCCTGAACCCTTTCAGGTAACTTTCTAATACCCTTGGATATGGAATCAATTTTGTCTGTCATAGTATCCACTTGTTCAGATAACCTCTGATTTTCAATAATTTTAATCCTGTCAATTAGTTGTTCATTATTAGTTCGTAAATATTCTATCATTCTTAGGAGTGCCATATTCTTCTGTTCATTATTAGTACGTAAAGATTCAATCGTTCTTAGGAGTGCCATATTCTTCCTTAATGATAGAATATGGAAAAGAAAACTGAAGGCTAGTAACAAGCAAATTAAGGTATCCCCATAATCATATAAACCTTGTATGATGTAATTCATTGTATTAGTAAATATAAATTTACTAATCCATTGTATTAGTGAAAACAAAGCAGTAAAATTTGCGTTAGAAACAAAAACTGCAATATTACCTATTATCCAGCAGGTGGCGCTGTTGCAGAGTCGCGGTGAAAACATGGTCCTGTTTCAGTGCCTTAGTAGATGTTAAAAACTGGAAAATGCAAGTTTCTCAACAAAATAAATCTAATTAAATCAATTCCTGAGATGGAACAAGTCACCCTGAGGGGTTGCAGCTTTCAGCAACCACGTGCTCTGGTTTGTGCCACTTAAGAGCTGTACTTGCAAGGGAGATTTAAAAATGACTCAGAAAAGAGCAAACCAGGCAGCCAGAGACTACGGGGGCCTGTGGAGTTTAAATCCACGTGGGGAGTCCAAGGCCTCTGGCGGCTGAGGAAGGAGGGGCTCCTGCCAAGCCGAACTAGAGCCCACCAAGCCCGCACCGCCAAGCTGAACTTGCGCCCGCCAAGCCTGCAGCCGCCAAGCCGAACTTGGGGCCTCCAAGCGGAACTCGCGGCTGCGAGTGGGGAAAGGAGAGGTTCTAAAACCAAACGTTGGGCGCCAAAATGAAGGCGTAAGTCACAAACAATGCCACACCAATTCGGGGTTATGATTATTAGGGTGGTATTTATTTAAAGGGGAAAAAACTTACAGATCACTGTCCCAGGCAACAGCCCTCTTTGCAACCAGGAAAGGAGTCTAGTCGCAGGCGGAGCAGGAAGTGAAGAGAGAGAGAAGAGGGAAGTGGCCACTTTTTTAAAGGGAGAGAAACCACGCCCCAGTGGGCTGGTACCTCAGTGGTGATAGGCTGGAGGAGTGGGAGGACCTCCCGCAACAGATCCATATCTATCACCATGCACAAAACTCAAGTCCAAAAGGATTAAAGACCTCATCATCAATCTGAACACACTGAACCTGATAGAAGAGAAAGTGGGAAGTACTCTACAACACATGGGCACAGGAGACTACTTCCTATGTATAACTCCAGTAGCACAGACATTAAGGGCAACATTGAATAAACGGGACCTCCTGAAACTGAGAAGCTTCTGTAAAGCAAAGGACACTCTCATTAATACAAAAAGGTTACCTACTGACTGAGATAAGATCTTCACCAATCCCACAACAGACAAAGGTCTGATCTCCAAAATACATAAAGAACTCAAGAAACTAGACTTTAAAATGCTAATTAACCCAATTAAAAAACGGGGCACTGAACTGAACAGACCCAGATCCAAAAAGATGAATTTGCTATGTATTCACTTATAAGTGGATTCTAGACATAAATAAAGGTCAGTGAACCTATAATTCGTGATCCTAGAGAAGCTAAATAAGAAGGTGAACCCAAAGAAAAACATAGAGTTATCCTCCTGGATATTGGAAGTAGACTAGATTGCCAAGCAAAAATTGGGATCTTGGGGGTGGGGGTAAGGGGAGATGGGGAAATGGGGAGAGAAAAGTGAGGAGGGGAAGATGGGGAGACCCTGGGGTAATGGGATGGTTGGGATAAAGGAACGGTGGATATGGGAGCAGGGAAGAAGATATCTTAAATATGGTAGCCATTTTGGGGTTGGCAAGAGACTTGACTTTAGAGGGGTTCCCAGGTATCCATAGAGATGTCCCCAGCTAGTTCCTTGGGCAGCTGAGGAGAGGGAGCCTGAAATGGCCCTTTCCTATAGACATACTGATGAATATCTTGCATATCACCATAGAAGCTTCATCTGGCGATGGAATGGGGATGGAGACAGAGACCCACATTGGAGCCTGGAATGAGCTCCCAAGGCCTAGATGAGGAGCTGAAGTGGGGAGAACATGAGTAAGGAAGTCAGGACTGCAAGGGGTGCACCCACCCACTGAGACTGTGGGGCTGATCTGATGGGAGTTCACCAAGGCCAGCTTGACTGGAACTGAAAAAGCATGGGATCAAACCGGGCTCCCTGAACGTGGGGGACAATGAGGGCTGATGAGAAGCCAAGGACAATGGGTCTGGGTTTTGATCCTGCTGCATGTACTGGCTTTGAGGGGCCTGGTCTATTTGGATGTGCACCTTCCTGGACTTGGATGGTGGGGGGACCTTGGACTTCCCAAGGGTCGGGGAGCCCTGACTGCTCTTTGAACTGGAAAGGGAGGGGGAGAGGAGTAAGGGGAGGGGGAGGAAAGTGGGAGGTGGGGAGGAGGTGGAAATTTTTAATAATAATAATAATAAAAGAAATGTAAAAAAAGAGTGAGTGAAGGTCGAATCAAAAAAATTTAAAAAACTTTTATGTTTTACATATTTTTATTTCATGTGCATTGGTATTTTGCCTTCATATATGTCTATGTAAAGGTACTGGATCCCCTGGAACTGGAGTTACAGACAGTTATAAGCTGCCATCTAGGGACTGCAAATTAAACCCTTTACTTTTCCAAAAATACATTTGACTTTAAATTTGTGCATTTTTCAGGAATTTTAAGAGTAACTTCTATATCATGAAATTGTGTGTATGTAAGAAAGAGAGGAAGTAGAAGGAGCTAAAGAGGGGGAAAAGATAGTTAAATGGGAAGAAAGATAGATATAACAAAAATAATGTATTCATGTGGTTCTGGAGGCTGACACCTTTTAACATTTGTATTCTGCAAACTGGAGGTCATATCAAACACAGGCGATTTCAGATCCAAGTAAAACCAATGTTTCAGTCTGACTGAAAAAGAAAAAAAAACATGACCAATGTTAGTTTATGATAGTTGGGCAAGAGGTGTTGTGTTGGCTATTCTTGATCGTCAACTTGACTATATTTGGAATTAACTAAAACCCCCAAATGGGGCATACCTGTGAGGGATTATGCTTAATTTGAAGAAGAAGATCCACTTCTAATCTACAGTTTTGCAGGGAAAAGACACAACTTTAATCCAGTTCTTTTGAAGTGGGAAGACATACCACCAATATGGGTCACACCTTGTGTTGGAAGCCTATGTGAGAACATGGAAGAAGGAAAATTGTACTGTTTACCTGTTTGCTTATGCCTCTCTAGCAAATTAATCCCTTCACAGACATTAGAGCCTGCTCTTCTGGATTCTAGCAAATACTGTTGACTGAAAACCAGCTGAGACATCCAGCTTCATTCTCTGAAGAACTACTGGATTCTTAGACCTCCCTCTCATAAGGAACCATTGTTGGATTAGCTAGCCACAGCCTTTAAGTCATCCTAATATGCCCATTCCATATATTTAGAGAAAGTCATGTTCTCTATGTTCTGCTCTTCTAAAAAATGTTGACTAACACAGATTTCCTCTCTACCTTGCATTTTGGTGAGCCTTTTTGTTAACTTACAATATAAGGACAACTCATGGTAGAAAGGGAAAACTTCATTAGTTAGACAATCTTTATAAATATTCCTCTCATAAAAAAAATACTCTCAAAAGACACATCTGAAAGTAAATCAGACCAAGCATCAGGGACATTGTTGACACAAGTAAGCTGACAGGTACTATTTACCATCATTCCTCTGTGACAGATACCTCCACACTGTACACTCCAAAATGAAGAAAAACAAAACACACTCTGAATAAAATGGAGCACTGGACTGAGCTCCCAAGGTCCTGTTGAAGAGCAGAAGGAGGGAGAATATGAGCAAGGAAGTCAGGACCGCAAGGGGTTGGTCCACCCACTGAAACAGTGTGCCTGATCTAAAGGGAGCTCACCAAAGCCAGCTGTATTGGGACTGAAGGAGCAAGTGATCAAACTGAATGTGGTTGACAATGGGGAAGCCAATGATAATGGCACTGAGATCTGTCTTTCCTGCATGTACTGACTTTTTGGGATCCTAGTCTGTTTGGATGCACACCTTCCTAGGCCTTGATGGAGTGGGGAGGGCCTTGGATTTCCCACATGGCAGGGTACCCTGACTTCTCTTAGGACTGGAGGAGAAGGAGGGAGGGTGAGTGGGAGAGCAGGAGGGAAATGGGAGGAGGAAAGGAAGGGGAAATTTTGAATGGTATTATTTATAATGCAATAAAAAAGAATTAAAGAACCAAAAATAGAAAAAAAAAGAAATATGGCCCATTCAATGATACTTCTTCTGAGAATATACAGATAATTTTGAATTAGACCACTGAGTTTGATTATCCAACAACAGTTAGACATTATATTTAGTACCTTTCTATTAAATAACTAACTAGTCAAATTATTTATTAGACTACTAAGCAGAATTACACTGATGTATTTAAATTAAAGATGTATTCTGATACTCGAAATAAATCTTGATTTTGAGCCATACCATGCCTGCTGTGTTATAAACCACCAATGCTCAGTTTAGGTGGCAAACTAGAAGCCATTCAAGTGACAATGAACATACCTGTGCAGCACAACCCTGACCAAGTAGGTTACTGCAGAAGATGATTTCTGTTTTGGATGTGCCATGTCTGTGTAAGCACTTACTCCCTGTAGTTCATTTTCTAATTTAACTTGCTCCATGATTTGTATTAAGCTAACTGGTGCTCTCTTTCTGTACTCCTCATCACTTAATGCTTCTCTGATGTGTGTTGTGACAACCACTTTCTAGTCTTCAGAAATCCGATCTGTCACAAGTGCATTTAAAAACACCATTTGCAGCCTTCCCGCTTTCTGATATACTTACTACGAAGTCAGGGAAAGTACATGCTATGTGTTTCCAACACACAACATTTACATCTCTGAAAAATATCTCTGATAACACCCAAATGACACCAAAAGATTGTTTATGAAAGGAAATGCATTTCCTCCCGTCTGACTTACACTTAAGCTTCACTAAAGATAGCATAATATTCTCTTGAGATAAAGACAATCCAGCAATAGTTAAGTGCAAAGTGGAAGCAGATTAGATGCTAGATCTGAATGCTTTGCCCTAGAATTTTTTAGCAAGGTGATTTTGAAAAACTGCTTTATATTTATTAATTATTTGTTTGCTCAGCTTCATGTCAGGTTTACAGGCTCCTTATTATGAGTGACTGGGAAATGCATACAGCCGATCATTTTGATTAGAAAAGATATTCACTGTGGTGTGTATTTTTCCTACAATATCTATAAAGGGCCTTTTACCTGTGTTGAAGGGATAGTTAGTGTCAGCTTATATGAATGCCTATAAGTTGTAAGTATTTAAAATGCTCCCTGATCTCTCATGTGTAATAATAATTATAGCGAAACACTACGGAGATACCATCAGAGTTATTAAACTATAAGATACCCATACATAAGTAATATCATATAGAGTTTTTGAGTAGGTAGAAGGTAATATTAGTTATGACAATTAGAATTCATCTAATTGAGAAACTGTAGTGATTTCTAATAATACTCTATTACTATTTCTTTATCCCTCAACGACAGGCTTATGAAGCAAATACTCATTGAAATAATTACATCATTTTGTTCTGCTAGTTTTTTGTGATAAAATACTAATATATAATCATGTAGAATAAACACAATAAAAAAGATTCACAGAAAACTCAATGTATTGAGATATTGCTTGAGATTTTAATGATAAAATAGGGGTTGGAGAGATGGCTCAGAGGTTAAGAGCATTGCCTGCTCTTCCAAAGGTTCTGAGTTCAATTCCCAGCAACCACATGGTGGCTCACTACCCTCTGTAATGGGGTCTGGTGCCCTCTTCTGGCCATCAGGCATACACACAGACAGAATTTTGTATACATAATAAATAAATATAAAAAAAGAATGCTAAAATATACATGGAATGTTCCATTAAATATACAAGAGAAAGATGCACAATGTGATCTGTCTTAATTAAATATGTGAAAGCACTAGGAATGATATTTATGATATTTAAGCATCAGAGGACAGACTACAAGAAAAGAATGCAGGCAAGAGGTCTTGACTCTATCCAAATTTGTTCAAAATAATGTTCTTACAACCAGGATCCAATTTAGTTGAAATAATCTCAGAGTCCTTTCTTGGAAGGGTTAAATTCTCTTTGCTCAGTATCTTCTTTATTTAGTGCATTATTATCTGTTCCTTCCAGCCAGTTGTTTAGTCACCTACTTAGAATTTGAATTTTCAGCAATTTTTAATAATACTGTTATTTCAGAGCTTTAAATGCAATTTAAATTACAATTTTCACCACCATATCTTTTCAGCATCATAATGTGCTTAGTGACATTAAGAATATAATTGCTTTTCAGTGAAAATGCATGGTCTAATAAGTATGAAGATGGCTTTTTATGCTCTTTCATAAATAACCTTTAAACTGTATCTCACAAATACATTATAGATTTTTGCAAAACATTTTATGTATAAGGTGACTATGTACGAATGTGTGCATATTTTCATATATTTCCAGTACAAATATTTCAGTCAATAGCCAGCGAGGAACTTGATTCTGCTGGCAGTCACATAAGTGAGCTTGCTCCCACCTGAAATTTGAAATGCGATTGTAGTCCCAGCTTGCAGTGCCTATATAAGTTCGTAAAAAGTCCTGGCCAGAGTTATACATCTATACTGCTGCATACTCCTGACCCACAGGGAACATTTAAGGATGGCAAACACTGGTTAAACTCTATTTGGGAATCTTCTTTTATGAATTAAGAAATAACAAGTTCACGGACTGCAGAGTATACTCCTCAGACAAAATGTGTTTTATTTCACCAAGTTTTATGGCATAATTTAACTTCGAAGCTAAGAATTTAATAAAATCTTGCATCTCAAACATAATTTTATTACCATTCTACTTAATATCTCTATAGTCAAATATATCAGCTTCTCATTAATTATAACGTAATTGATTTCCCTGAGATTAAAGCATGTGTATATGTAAAATACCAAAATTACTGAGTGACTTTGTATGAATACACGTGTTCCACTTTATGTGGGTACACTTTCCTATGCAAGCATGTGTAGGCCAGAAGTTGACTTTGAATATTTTTCTCTATTACTCTACATCTTATGTATTTTGGAGACAAAGACTTATACTGAACTTAGAGTTGATTGTTTCTGATTGGCTGGCCACCAAACATGATCTACCCACCTCTTCTCTCTAGTACTGGCAGCGGGATTAGAGGTATGCACCGCTGGGCCCAGATTTTAAGTAGGTACTGGAGATCTGACCTCAGTTCCTGACATTTTCACAGCAAGTACCGAACCCACTCAGGTGTCCTCCAGATTCTCGATATCTTAAAAAGTTGTATAGTTAGTAGGTGCAGAGTTTTCAGACTGTTATACAAGACTTTTTCCTGATTTCAAAAATTTACATATTTCTGCGTAGTTTATGTGATGCCTTATTAATGTTACATGTTTATGTGTGTTGTTGCTAAACTTCCTGCCATACATGTAACTTGAATAATTATTTCCCTTTTCTGACCCCCTTTCTTACTGATAGGAATGGGATGTGATTTAATTAAAAACTTCTTTACAGTAGGCATTTGAGGTAAATCTAGCTATTTTATATTACAGAAAATACTTTTCAAAAGGTTATGAATGTTTCTTTAACACAATATAAACCACGTTATTAAGAAAATAGTACACATAAAATCTGTCTTGAAAGCACCAAAGAACTGAATTCACTTAACAAATTTCCAGCTAATTATGTGAATACGCAGTGAATTAATAAATAATAAAATTATGACATTATAAAGAGAATATAATAAAAATACTGATTTAAAATACATTTTGAGTAGCAAAAGTTGATGGTTTTATTAAAATATTAATGGAGTTTTAATTAATTTCTAATATGTTTGTGAATCTACTCCTCCACTCAGCTAGAAAATCAAATTGTTAAATTATGAATGACATTAGATGTATATTGAAATCAGATATACATTGAGGACAGAGTAGCTACAATGCCAGATGACATCACTTGAAAACTTTATAAACGTAAGGGTATTCAATGAAGAATGCCAACTGAGAATGGAGTCTTCAGATGATGAATGACATAAAATAAACTTTAAAATTTCTGTCAATAAACAGGTTACTGGTATTACAACTCAGATTTCTGTTGTAAATTTTTTTCTCTCAAAAATGTAATAACTATCACTATGCATTAAAGAAAACCATAGGATTTAAAATACTGAGATCCTGTTACAGTAGCTTCATTCCTAGGGTATCTGATGCTCTCTTCTGGCCTCAGAGGGCATTGCTTGCATGTGGTTCACAGACATACATGCAGGCAACACACACACACACACACACACACACACACATTAAAAATGAAAATAAATAAAGTAAAAAACTTTTAATATATTTTCTCTGTATCATTATTGCACATGATTTCTACTTAACCATTCTCTAATATGCAAATAGGGAAAAATTTTAAAAATCCAAAGAAAAGTGTACTAATTAAATATGAGTTATGTTTTGTATTACCTGGCAGATTTTTCTGCACAACTAACACCTTCCACTGTGTTTGTCTTAGCTAGCAATCAGATCTGAAGTTAGATAGCAGGATGGATTGTTCTTGTCTCACAAAATTTTAAGTAGGTATTAATATTTTTACTGTGCCATGCACTCTATGAAACTTTGTTTTTAGATTCTAAATTAGTATTTTCAAAACTTTCCTGCCAAGCATGTTAGTTTCTCAATGTTTTTTTTTTTTTTATCAGAAACAGGCTCTAAGGTCAATTAACTATGGGAAACAGGGCATGAAAATAACTCTTAGGAGAACTAAGCAACCTAAAATATCTCTGAATATAGGGAAAACTCTAAGGAATCCTAATGGAAATAAAGCTTCATTTTTTTTACCACTTATTTGAGGACACAGCCATTTCTAAATGTACATGGAGGTGCATATGTGTGATATTCACCTTCTAGACTTCATGCTTTGAACCACAGCCATTTATAAAGGATTCTCTACATTGGGCGATTCTCTGCCTCACATCTTTCTGCTTGTGAATGAAGAGCACTTTTCTGTATGCTGAAGCTGAAGTTTGGTGTGTGCTCAGAAACTTAGAGCAGCCTCAATGTCTGTTCAATAGAGTCCAGTAGCAGTGGAAAATCCCTCCAAATACCATCAAACGTATTCTATGGAGCAAAATTGAACTTGGTTGAGAATTATTGCCTTATGTTATCAAAGAAAAACCTTCAAGCAAACAATGCACTGAGTTTTCCAATGAGGCAGGAAATCATTAAAAGGAGTTGGAATGTGAATATGAGTATATTTTTGTTGTAAGAGCTACGTGCTTACATTAGAAGATAGAGGATACTAAATGTCCACAGCCGTGGTCATCTGGTTTCTGAAGTGTGGAACTCTTGTCTACTCATGTTATAACAGCTCACCAGTACAAAGAGTAACACTTTATACTTGCATAGAAAAATCCTTTTCAGTCTCTAAAACTTTTTATTTTTGCTGCTTTTCCTCTCATCTGAGAATTTAAGGATTCCTCATATTTTTTAAATTTACTTTGACAGTTTAGCTAGAGAACCTTAATTTGATTTGTAGCTTCAAGTATCACCACTGGCTTGAAACATATAGATTAGCATGTCACAAATCTTGACTCCTTGAAGCATGATTAATAAGAACTCAGACTCAGAAATTGGGGTTCAACTTGAAGATCTGAAAAGCAGAACAGCCAATCCCTGGCTCTTACCTTGACTTTATTCTGAAATGGTGATCCTGCCTCCTGGAATCTCAGAAGGATCCTGCCTCTGAGAGCTGTCTTACCATGTCTTATATTCCTCTCTAGGGCTGCGATCAAAGGCATTCACCACTGGGATTAAAGGCATGCACCACCTAATTTCTATAACAACTAGGGTGGCTACTGAGATTAAAGGTATGTGTGTCATCGTGGCTATTGGGATTAATTGTATGTTACCATATTCTGGTCTGTAATGCTGATCAGTGGGGCCGTTTTACTCTCAGATCCCTAGGCAATATTAATTCATTAAAATACATAAATTACTTATTAAAAAGCAATAAGATTTTGAGTAAGAAATGGAATGATTAATCTTCAATTTTCAATTCCAAGTTTTGAAGGAACTACTTGGTTCTATTACTTTCTACTTTCCATCTACTGACTCCATCGATCAGGTGTCATTCAGCTAAAACCAGGTTTGATGAAGCTTATTACTTTCTTAGTTCACATTTGATTCAGATGTAGATACACAGAATGTAAATGAGCTAAATACACCTATTGCTCCATAAAATAATCAACATCATGGGAAGAAATAGCTCTCAGTCAAATTGATGCCCGGATTATTCCTCTGTACACCTTGGCTGAGTCTTTCCACTTACCTGTAATTTGCGTGTATCTTGTGATAAACCACTGTAGCCAGCAGCCTTACTGTGACCCCTACAAGTAGCATGAATTGCTGTATGCTATGTAGACTTTTAACATGTCTAACACCATTTGAAAATATAATTCTCAGGCACAATATTTGTATACACTAACTGACTGCATTATGTCTGGAGCACTCTGTCTTCATTAATGGAGCAGTGTTTATCTTAAAAGTACTGGAGACCAGAAGCTCACCCTGTTTTCCTGTCATGCATATACTTTCATCACGTGATGTTTTCTGTGGAAAGATGAATCTCAGAAGGTAAAATGCTTGAATTGGCCTTTTCAGCCTTTAGAGTGAAAGATAAGGAAACTAGTGATTTGTATAAATGACATAGTCTATGATAGTCTGTTGTAGTAGCATGGGATGACTAGGACACTGCATAAAGTATTTATCACTTTAAATTTGTGTCAGTTTGCACACATGCACACAAATGTACATGAGTTATCTATGTATGTATGTTCACTTTTAGTATGGATTTTAATTTGTGACCATAGAAGTATGTTTTTCATGTAGCTTTCTTTGAATAAATAGATAATAATTTCTAAATTACTGGAAAGTATCACGGTATATTTCTCTAATAACAACAGAATGTATTGTTGTTCTGAGAAGCAGAAATATGTTAGCCAGCTTAAAGGAAGGAATATAAAACTAAAAGTACTAAATGCATTTATTTATCACACTGCTGAGACATTTTGAGGCCTCATACGGAATGAAGAGAAGTTAGAGTGTCACAATTGTCATGTAGGAGAATAGCATTTCAATTATTATTCTATTTGGAAAAGGTTATGGACTCAAGCAGGTAATTTTTATTCAGCATTATTACAGAGGATTCAATTGATTCCATTCACTTCAGTACATGGAGTCAGAATCATAGATGATGAATTTCTTTTAAAAGAGAACATTTCAGCTTTAGAAATGTAATTTATGGGGCTACATATGTGTCATGAACAGAATAAAAAACAGCAAGAGATATTAGCACAAACTCATTGTTTACCAGTGGCTCCCCTTTCTTTTCTCTGGTGTGGATTACTTGAAAACATATTGCTTATTAGTACCGACTTCTCATTCCATGTAAGAAGTTGTGCTATTCTACAAAAGGTCATCTTGACCTTCATCACACTCTCTTGCTTTATCTTCCTTCCATAAAATGCTATACACACTGCACACACACATGCACAACACACACATACAGGCACATGCAATTTTCAGCTAGGAACAAAGATGAAGACAATTATAAACTATATTTGTTTTTGTTTTATTCCCTAACATATTGTAATATCAATAGAGAGTCATCTCTGAAGTTGCTACTTGTGTTCCAATTAAGAGATAAATTCATGAAGTATTCTTAGATAGCAACTATATTTGATTATTTATTTAATCAAATTTCCACATTTTCCTGAAGAATGAACAGAAGCTCAGATACAACAAAATCCCAGCCTCCTTAAAGTTAATAAACCCACTCTTATGATTACTATCTCAGGATAATTGTCTCAACTTCTAATGATTTGTTCCTGTTCCAAATGCAACAGGATACTGTACAAAGGAGGTCTTCAAGTCACTGGAGAAATCCCATGAAAGGTCACATTAGAAACTAAGGTTCATCTTTTCTTTCTTTTTTGGTTCCCAGACATGGGGTTAGTGCTTTTGTTCCAACTCGCATTTCCTCTATCATTTGTACCACAAAGGCAAAACAACAAACTCAGATGAAAATGAATAGAAAAATAAAAATATTAACCCAAATAAAAACCATATAAACCTAAATTATTCCTCTTTATAGGTTGATTAAATCCATTATTGCAATTCGACATGATACAACTGTTAAAATGTAAAATGAATATAAACGTAACTGTAAAGACTAAAAGTTTAAAATAAAGCATCAACAGTACCAGGAAATAGAGACATACAGAAAGGAATGTGAAAAAATGGAAAAGAATAGAGAAAAATGCAGCTGTAGTCATGTAAGCTAGATATTGTTTTCATAAAGGTAGCCATCAACACATATGACCAGATGTTTTAGTAAAAATTAAATATGTCCCTCTAATTAAACAGAAATATAATCAGTACTTTTATTGCTAGAATTATCAAAAACCTTTTAAATGTAGTATGTCATGTACAATTAAATTCTAGATATTTGGATTAGCAAATAAAGAATCTTCATGAGCAAAGTAACACCACCTAAAATCTTTGAAATTTTTTGATGATAAGAAAAGCAAGTAGTATATGTAACTAACAAAAGGCTCGAGAAGTATGGAAAATGACTTACTAAACATGTGAGGTAAAGAAAGCTGAATCACCAGAGTAGTTTTAAAACACAGATGTCAAGATTCCCTTATATACAATAAAGAATAGTGTTGTTCAAATAGGATCTAAAACTCTACCAAGGTTCTATGATTCATCTACGAAAATTATGAACCCTCTCTTCTAAGATGCCATGATTATTGGCAGAAATCAACAGAGATGCATGGTTCACCTAAGAGCCAAAATGGTCAATTCAGATAAAGACAAGTAGTTGAAAGTATAAGGTGTCCCTCTGCCATTCCTTGGATTTACACAAGTGTCATACTATGAAACTTGTTCTCTGAAGTTCTCCAATTCCAGATGTCTCAAAGTTAGAATATTATTTAAACCAATAAATACTTTAGGTCTCAAAATATCTCTTAGGTTCTTTTCCCATCAGAAAAGTTTCCAGATACATTAGAAATCATTTTCAATTTCTCTTGATAAACTGTTAAACTCTGTGTTGCTTTCATGTTCATGATGTTACTCAACTCCTAGGTCCATAAACCTGCTACAGACAGTCTTAGTTTTCTCATATTTCTAAAGAAATTTATACAAAGAATTTGTTAAAGGAAAAAATACTTACAGTTTGACCAGAATTACCAGAAAGAACTTCTTAGGCCCATTCCCCCCTCCCAGAGGCAGCAATGCAATGTCAGAGACAGGACAAAACAAACCAGACATGCACACATTGAATTACATCTCAGACAACACCTGAAAACAGTGAGCTCTCTTCCTGGGAAGAAAGCTTCCCCTCAGTTCCAGAGCTTTTCTCTCCGCCGTCATGCGACAGCTGGGGGAAATTTAACTATATAGGATTCATTGCTTAAGAGTCCAAGAGACAACTGTTTCAATCACATTTTTTGCTAGTGTTTTCATGACTGTAACCTCCAAATGGCTCCTTGAAAGAGAAACCATCACTTTATTGTTCCAAATTTAGTGCCTAGCAGTGCACATGGCAAATTATAAGGATTAAGTAAATGTTTGAAAGATTAAAAATTTCAATGCAGATATAAACACATAAAAATAGTAAATAAAAATAAACAAATAAATAATAAGATGTCTCATTTGGCTACTTAATCTGATGCCATAAAGTACTGAGGTCATGCCTTAAATTTCCTAGTAACACAAGTTCTTCCAAATGCATAGCATCCAAAAGGTGCTATATATTACTGTATGCTATAATTTAACTTAAATCTATTCTATTGTACCAAGCATTATTCTATGTTATATTATGTTTTAATTCACATGCCTTATAGATGCACCTTTATACATTATCAGAAATTTTAGGACTTATTATACATAAGATTATTATGGATTATAATCTAATGGTGTGAGATCTTTCATAAATAAGGTTTCTATAAAAAGAGCTTTCAGCGTACACATGTTTAGAAAAAATAAACAGAAGCAAGGTGATCTCTGCTCTAATGTGTATGTAATAGATGTATAAAATCTAACTAAAGTAAAACCGATGTCAATGACATGTCTTTCAAATAAGTATTGTGATATCGCTCACGGCTCACTTGTTTAGCAAACATTTGTCAGATACCCACTCTGTAAAATGATTTGTAACACCCTTTAAAGGGAGTAAGATTAGATTTTTCACTTTCCTTTTTCTGCTCGAAAATAGCAACAGGAAAAACTAATACTTATTAAATACTAATATTATGTCAGTCTTCTTGCTGAATGTCAAATACACATTATCTCTTACACTTCTCAAGGAAACTGAATGAAGAAAAACATCCAAATTCTGAAGAACTGTGTCTCATAGGGAATGGGTGACTCATAGTCTATATCCAGGGAAGACCTGAGGACCAGATGATGTGGGAGTCCCCTTTTTGTGCTGTGATTACCACTAGTGAAAAAAAAAAAAAAAAAAAAAAAACTTCTTTGGAACTATAGCAAGGCAGAACTTAGGTAGGCATAGAAAAATAAAAGGAATGCTGGGAGAAAGGAGACAGAGGCAGAAAGACACCATGGAGCTGCTACTAGAGTCAAACATGCCCAAACTTTGCCAATAAGCCACTGTCATATGGTGATATACAGATTAATAGAAATGGGTTAAATTAATATGAGTGTTAGCCAATAAGAAGCTAGAGCTAATGGGCCAAGCAGTGATTTAATTAATACAGTTTCTGTGTGATTATTTTGGTCCTGGGAGGCTGGGACAAATAAGCAGCTCCTCCTCCTCCAATCAGACTCACAGGGAAGGTAGATTTAAAGGCCTAGACCATGTATGACTTCCTCCGTTTACTAGAGCTTTCCCCACATTTGTTACTACTTCTGTCTTTGGTGTTTACTTCCTTGGAACTGGGTATCTAAGCCTTTAAAAAACAAAACTTCATATGATACATGTTATTGAGCACAATATCTAAAAAGATTTAGTCTTAAAATTATAGGTGACAAATGATTATAAGTTTAAGGTTTTCAGTAAATTCTCTCATCTCTCTCTCTCAAATTTAAATAATCCTCATTTTCTTTAAGATTCTGATGTAATATTGAACCCATGAAGAGCACTTAGGCATGGGGGAAATTTTTATAATTTAAATTATGTAATTTGAGGTTTAAATTTTTATATATGAAATTATATATATATATATATATATATATATATATATGAGACTTATGATTCTTGAATCCAACAAATGATAGCATTATGTAACAACACAGAGGCCATAAAAATTTCTAGTAAGCAAACTTGGGTAATCTTTGTAAAGACTTTATTCAATCAGTCAGGACTGAGGTTCAGTCAGCCATGGCAAGCAAGTATAACACTTAGTGCACAGTGAATTCTGGCTTCTCTTGGTTCTTAAAACTTTTGTCTTTATTTAGATTCTTCTTTTCACCCACCTAAAGTTATCTTCTAGGTTGCACTACTATGCAGAATTCATGTTCTCTCAGGACCAGGGATCATCCAGAGTCCTTCCTTCTTTATATTCACAGATGTCACCTTTTAAAACTAAAAAGAACTTTTTCTAAACTGGTAAAAACAATCTTAAAAACAATTTTCTTAACAACTGTACTTGTAACTGGTCTTCTCAAGGATATCATTGTATTAGCTAGTTCCTCTCAACGGAATCATTCGTTCTTAGAATTAAATTCCTGAAGGCTCAGGAAGTCAGACTGGAGAGAAGGTTCAGTGGTTTAGAGAACTTGTTATTCTTACAGAAGGCCTGGATTCAGTTTCTAGCTCACAACTATTCTTTACCAGTTTCAAGGGATCTGTATGCCTCTTTTAACCTCTGCAGGTATCAGATACTCCTATGGTGTACATACATGCCTGCAGGGAAAACATTCATACACACACAATAATAGTAAATCTAAAATAAAAAGAGTCAAGCTATTAAAAAAAAAAACAGATCTCAAGAAACCTTTAAAATCTGTAGAGGCATGAGAAACTTCCCCAAGGCTACAGAGGCAGTCACATTCTGGGAAATGGAGAGTCCCATGTAGCCCAGCTGTCTTTAGGTTATACAGTGAGCTCACAAAATGAAGCTTCCACGTCTCATCACCCATGCTGGCTTAGGCTTTTAGATGATGCAGTTACCTATAACTCACTTGTTCTACTATAAGAAACTTCTCCACCCTACCTGGTTCACTGAGGCACACCGGGGTCAAATTGTCATTATGCATCTTCTGTCTTGGCAAAAAAAAAAAAAAAAAAAGTTGTTCGTGTCTTCTCAGGAAAATATTAGGTAACATATAATAATTCACTTTTAGGATGGGATATGTATGTTCCTGTGAGAAATTAACGGTCCATGAATAACCTCTCAAAAAAGGGGGGAAATTTCTAAGAATTAAAGTGTTTTGCTAGAAGTTGTTTTAAAAAATGAGTCCACCCAGATGTTCAGAAAAATCTGAAGAAAGTTAGTATGCTAGATAAGACCCTTCTCTGCCTATGCTTCTCTTTCTAGTACCTAAGAAATGGGTTTTACTGAAACTTGGGGGCTTTCACGTTACACTCTAGGCTCTTCTACAGGACGAACATTATTAAAGTTAACAATAGGGCTCTTCATCCAGATTAACATTGACAATAGTTCTTGACAAATTTTACAAGGTCTGCAAAGCCATTCATTAACTTGCAACAATTTTTCCCTCACCTTAGTCACTAATGAATCATTACTAGGCCATTATGGTTCACCTATTCTAGAAATGTATGGCATAAGCAGGAAGTTTATTTTCAGAAAGCAGGTCTGTAGTTAAAATTTAGATAAGAGAATGCATTGATAAGTAAATATGACATACACATGGATAAGTCTTCACCTGTGAAATGTTTTTCTGCAAGATAAAACGTGTTTCATTATGGAAAGCTAGAAATGATGACACCAAGAATGCAAAGATTATGCTTTCATCCATTAACATATTACTATGTCAAGTGTGAATATGTGAGAGCAGTTTGAACTAATGACAAAATGACTCTAAAATTTCTTCTGATATAAATGGCAAAAATTGTTTCATAGCCAAAACTGTTTTCCTAATAGATGGAAAGACTGTGTTGTAATAACTGTCCTTTTATTTCTACATCCTTAGTTAGCCCTCTGGAATAATCTTACAATAAGCAGATTAAGAGGAGAAAATGTTTGCAAATTTTAAATATTAATTTAAATATTTTGTGATATCTAAGTGTCTGAGAAAAATAGTTGAATATTCAAATGGCAGTGATATTTGGAAACATCTTGATAAGTGAAGAGGGAATATGTTGGTCTTTTACAGAGGAAATTTTAAGAAAGTCAGGAATTTTAGGAAGGAAGACTGTTTTTTTTTTTTTTCAGAACAGGAAAACAACTAAGTTTGAAGCATTATGGTCCCTTGCAAAATTTGAGAGTGGGGTTAAATTCCATGCTACTTTATCCTGATAAAAATTAGAAATTCTGGTTGTTCAATATGATGTAAGGGAATTTAAGACAACTGGATACCCTTAGAAAAATAGGGAGTTTGAGCTAATTGTTTTACCTGTGATTGCTTATTTTACAGCCTTCACACCAAAATAATCATGCCAACGTGTCTTTTGTTTTTGGTGTTGCATGTCCTCAACTTGTTTATATTTCTGACATAGTCAAAACTCCCAGAATAATTTGGATATTAGAATTTTGAAACTGAGCTGCTGTGTCTATGAAAATGTGAGTATCATGAAAACAAGTATATTTATCACAGTAGGTATTCATTGTAATATAAAAAATAATTTGTAGAAACCCCAACCATCTTCTTTGAAACTTTAAGAAGTTTCCATTTGTAATTGTTGTTGTTTCTTAAACATATGGTGGCTATTTATTATAATTTTCTATGGTAACTATATACTATCAGAAAAACATCTTAGTAATAATATAACAAAGATTTATAATTTGACATCATTTCCTTAAGCAAGCATTAAGTTCCATTTTCTCATTTAATGTGTAATTTCTGCTCCTTTAGCATTTGTGGTACCAAGAAAAAAGAATTAACAGGTATTTACTGCTGTTTACATATTGTCTGAACTCCATGTTATTATAGGTTTGAGGAGAAGAAATGAATTATCAGGAAGGACTCAAGGAAAAAAATCATTGGAAGGAAATAAGCAAAAAAAATAAGTGGGGTATGTTAAAATGATGTATTGTAAAAAAAAAGCATAATGTTGATAATAGTAGGGGCTTATGAAGAATTATTGGGAAAGTCTATAATAAATATGAAACAATAACAAGTAAAAGGACATTAACAGTAAGGATAATAAAGAATGGGCAAGTCTACACAAATAGAATATGTAAAGAAGTGATATAAGATGATTTTAATATCTGCAGCAACAACTGTCAAAAGATAGACATTGATAGAATGAATAAAGAAGCAAGCATGCTCTGAGAAACTGGATAGGTTGAATACAAGGTGCCTGTGGATGTTAATTTCAGACTTCCTATGACTTTTAACAGAAATTAACATTTCAACATAACTTGTGACAAAAAGTAGCACTGTCTACACAAATGCTACTTTAAGGCAAATTAAAAACAATGTATAACTCCAAGTGTTTGGTCAGTATTTCTAAACATGAAATACTTTGAAGAAAAAATGCTGCTGCATCTTCAAAGAGAAATGACTAGAGATCATCACTGTTGAAGAGGTACATCAATAAAATCTGACTATAAAATGAATCAAAATTATGTTTAAAGCCTGTGTTAAAATAAGGACTTTTATAAACATACATGTGCTCAGTATGAAAATTATGGAGGAAGGTCATTGGCTAATAAAGGAACTGCCTTGGCCCATTTTATTGGTTAGAAGATAGGTGGGAGGAGTAAACAGAACAGAACGCTGGGAGGAACAGGAAGTGAGGTCAGTCTCCACAGCTCTCCTCTCGGGAGCAGACGCCTCAGAGAGACACCATGCTCCTGGCTCCTGGGCAGACGCACGCTATGAAGCGCCGACCCAGGATGGACATAGGCTAGAATCTTCCTGGTAAAACCGGTTCTCACAGATTATTAGAGATGGGTTGATCGGGATGTGAGAATTAGCCTGTAAGTGCTAGAGCTAAAGGGCCAAGCAGTGTTTAAAAGAATACAGTGTCCATGTAATTATTTTGGGTAAAGCTAGCCGTGGGGGCGGCCGGGTGCCGGGGACGCAGCCCCGCCGCTCTTATTACTACATGAAATTCTCATCTTCTATATGTGTTGTGTTATTTAACTGAGAGGATATTATATAATAATAACATCAAAATATATTTTACTACTTCTAAATATATAATAAAAGTTCTGAATTTTTTATTTTAAGCAAATAATTGATTTGAAATTAATTTATTTTAAAAGGAGTTTTATAGTGATAGATAGATATATTCTTTGATGATATATCACAAAATGACTTTATCATATAACCCAGGAGAACCGACACATATCAAAAGCTTTCAAATATTACAATACCAAAATATCTTTGATTCCTTTCAAATAAACTATGTGAAATACTTTTTAATATTTCATTAACTTTGAACTTGCATTTAAAATCAATTAAATGAGAATCAATATAATGCCTCACTTCAATGGTCATATTCAAGTAAAGATAACTTAAATAAAAGCTGAGTTTCAATGTCTTCTATATCAAAACATATTTTTATAACTATGCTTGATTTAAAAATTATAAATTTAATCATAGCATATATTTATATTAATAGAATAATGATTAGTAATAAGTATGAAGAACATGAATCCTGATCTCTTTAACAGTGAGTCTATAAGTAAATTGAATTTTTAATGAATTATACTGATTATTATGTGTATTTTGATGTAGAAGAGAAGCATAGGAATTCAATGCATAAATATGTAATACATTTGGTAAATGTTAAATTCGTGATATTAATAAATTTAAGACAAAATAGTTTAGAGAATAAGGTAATAAAATAATCATGTTATTTTATATTTTATGGATGGTAGGTATTTTAATTCAAATGTACATGAATGAGTGACCTTTTTAAAAATGGGAATATTTGTTTAATAAAAAGAATTTTATACTGTTGCAAATTAGGTCGGTACGATAAATAACCAGGCCAGCTCAAGAATAACAATTATATTTTAATGGTTATAAGGGGAAACCGATGCTACAAGAGTGGGAGGTCCCACATCCTATCTGTCCAGTGGGAGCCCTGCAGAGAGAGAGAGAGAGAGAGAGAGAGAGAGAGAGAGAGAGAACCTGAATCCTCTCTGTTTTTCTTCCTGGACTCCAGGTAGTTAGTCATGCCTTAACTAGATGCTCCTCATCAATATACCTTCAATATATTTATTTATTTACTTACTTCTTTTTTATTTATCTGTAACAAAAGCCTTTCAAATTCATAAAAGATATTTCCATTTTACTAAAATCTTTAATGATCTTCAAGACACAAAACTAGAAAACTATTTAGAGATATTGAAGTTTGAAGGTCACATGGCTATTGGATCTCATTCTTCCAGGGAAAGACTTATCTGATGCCCAGAGGAAGAGGGCTCTCCTATGCCTTAGGAGAGGGTAAACCCTCCCACTCTTGATGGTATAAAGGGCAGAAAGAGGATCAACAACAAGAAAATCCAGTGAGATCAGATGGTGGAGAATCTGTAAACCAAACTAAATTTTGAATGATTTGTAAACAATGACACATTTAAAAATTGGCTATTTCAAAAGAACATTGAGGAGAAAATAAATGCAAAATTCACTGTAAGAAAATCTTGTTATTTAGGAAAAACTCTGTTCTGGGCCCTATATGAATAACTAGATAAAACAAAATGTACCTGATATTACAAATTGAAAATAATGAATATTATCATTCTGCTAAGATGTCAAGAGTATACTAGTATTCCATCATTCACAGTTACATTCATACCATTTCTGACAATGATGTTAGATTCATGCAAAACATTAAAAATATCTTGTGCTGGACAATAGATAGCATACTATTTTTAAAAATCAATTTAATGACACAAATATTTTTCAATCATTGGTATTTAAACAAAACACTATTAATCAGTCTTACTGAGTATTTGTATAGAACAAGAACTTTATTAAGATTTCTTTAGGGCTTGGGGTGAACATCAATGGGTAAAGCAATGACCATGAATAGAGGAAGATCTGAGGTGCAATCTCTAGGTCTTATGTTAAGTCAAGTACTGTAACATGGGACAGCCATTGCAAGGCTTCGACATTGATTAGGATGAGGGAATTTGAGAAATCCCCAGAAGATCATGGACCGCCTTGCTTGCTTATTCAAAGAAAATGAACCCTGTCTCAAATACAGTAGATGATTAGGACTGACACTTCCTCTGACTTCAACTTGTAAGTCATAGCATGTACTAATCCGACTCAGAGTAGTACATATCACATACTTAAAAAAAATTTAACTATATTAACTATTTATGATAAGTCATTACCTTCCCCATCAAACTGGTGAAAAAGATACAATTGTCCATATATTATTTTTAGAGTTGAAAAGCAACAATTGTGATGAAAACGATTTGATGATGTGTTTTTAATTTACAAAATAAAAAAAATCAAGGGTTAATTTCTTTATGCTCTTAGAACTCAAATCTGAAAAATAAATTTTAAACTTCCTTGGAACATTGTGAATCAATTGATTATTTGTACCTGGGATGACTTTATGGTCATGACTGAATTCTAGATCTCCTGACTCCACATAGATTATCTTAATGTATCCATATTTAATCGTTATAAGGAGAATGAAAATAAACACAATACATGATTGTTTTGGTAAGCAAACTGATGAACTCTCAAGAATCACACTCTGATATGGGAGAAAGCAGGGGATTCATGAAGGCTACAGCAGGCTAAGAGCCCTGAGATCAATGACCACAACCACCACCTCAGGCCAGGGGCTTCTGAGTCTTTTACCTTGTCTGCTCAAAGAATAAATTTTATTAAAATGTGTGGGAACTTTGAAAAGAAGTTCATCATAGGTTTATAAGGTAAATAGATAGCAAACATTCATTCATTCATTATGAGACAAAATTTAGTGAATTTCATTCAAATTTATCAAGAGCTTTTTTTAAAACTGCATAGTAGTATATAAAAATTTGATAAGTAATTATTTATGTTGACTATGAGTTTAGCATGAGGGAAAGAAAGGGGCTGGGCTTGATCAAATCATATTTTATGCATTTATGTAATAAAAAATAAAAATAAATAATAAAATTATTTTATTTGGAAATATTATTAGGATATTTTTATTTAAGTTATTTAAGTTGTGTAGGTTATATATGCTGCCTAAAGATTTTAAACAAGTATATAGCCATTGCTATCCTTGGTCACACAATCCTGATTTTTAGAACTTAATAACTTCATGTTAAACACGTTTCATTCTTTCTTCTATACCTAGACAATCTACTTTGCTTTTAACATCTTCTTTTATTGTTTTCATTATGTTCCTCTTTTATGTATAGCAGTGATAAGAAAATACTGAGAATTTAAAATGTAAGAAATAATACATTCTATTAGAAATTTAAAAGAAATCCTCCTATTACCAAAGACAGAGCAAAGACATATACTGAAATTTGTTCCATCTGAAAAACCTGCTTAAAATGACAGTAAACAGCTTCGATCTTGCTTTCCTTTTTTTGAAGCCACAGGAAATGAAAGAATCCAGAGAAGATGAGGGAGAACCATGAAACAATCTGAGAAGCTGGCCAACAGAAGCATGACTTCTAACTGAGAATATCTAAGGAAATTCCACCCTCATGTGTGTTCTTAACACCATAGTGTTAGGAGAGCTGCAAGCTTGTATGTACTACAGAGTCAAAGGCTCTTGGATATCCAATTTATATTTCTCAGAAAGGAAATGAAAGTGAGATTAACTGGTGTAGTTCAGAAGTTTATAATGACTTCTCTTCTCTGCACAAGAAATGCCTTTTCCTATATTCTGACAGAGTGGGGGGTATTATAATGTATGTAGACTAAAATAGAGGTACTCAGAAGAGAAAAAAATCATGGATATAAGTTTGGAAAAGTGACAAGTAATATTTATGGATGTGGCAGACATTGAGATTTGATCTATATTTTTCACTTTGGATCCTTCCTTTTGAGTTTCAAGATACCTGCAAATAACTCATGATTTTCAGACATGTTACTGAAAGTATCTGTTATAAAGAATGTTGCCACCCCTATAAATGGAGATTGCACTTTCATTTCCAGACTTCACAGATTCGAATAATCCCACTCCTATCTCCCACAGTTCAGGGAATCTCATGGAAATGTAGGCAAAAAGGTTTGTGTTTTAGGATGCAGAGGGCTGCTGCACACAGGAAGTCACAACTACAACCCATGCAGGACCTCCCATAGAGCAAGAGTTAATTATTACAACATGGATGGGGAGAGGCTCTTGATGTCTCACTGAGAATCAAATGTTAGTTTGTAGCTGCTGCTAGAGGGAGAGCTATGCTTTTTAGGGAGAGGGGGCACCATTGGTAGGTTCCTCTTACCTCAGTGGTATATATATGCATATAGACAGCACTAATTGAACATAGTGGTTTTAAAGAAAAGATATGAAGTTCTGAGGGATTGAGAGATATGTTCAGGATAGGAGAGTGGGAAGGAAGGACAACAGGGATGGATATGGCCATGATAAGTTTTATATACATATGACATTTTCAAAGAATAAAAAAAATTGTGAATATCTACTTTTTTCCAAAAATAATATAAATTCATGGATCTATATGAAAACATCACAATATCATAATACAAAATAGACAACACAAAGCTATGGCAATTAACAATAAAGTATTATGAATAAAAAGAAGAAGCTTAAAGTTGAAGCTTTTTGCAAAATAGGACTAAAATAAGAAATTCAAAGAGATCAAATTATTAAAGAACTGTTTACAAAGTTTCAGCCACAAATAATGGGAGTTCCTAAGGCACGCATTAAACAAGAAGGAGCAAGCTGAAATTCTGGTTAACTATCCTCTCAACTAAGAGACACCAGCTTCTGAGATTTACTGGGTCATTCATTCCCTATTAAAATAAATGAAAAGAGACAAATATGATTATTTATTATCCTGAAATTTAAAAGGCCATGAAAGTAGTAATTACATAAACTTCTAGAGAAGTAATATGAAAACACTCTTCATACAGAATGACAAGAGGCTTCTCAAAAACAAGCCTGGAAAATAACAACAACAACAATAACAACAAATCAAATCCTTCAAGATTGTGAAGACAATTAACATCTATCTGAATTGTGCATCAAGTCAAATTATTAATTAGATGTGAAAGCAGACTAAGGTAAATTTCAGTATACAACTCCCTTCTAAAGAAAATTACTTTGTCAGTTTTCATGTTCTAAGAAAATATTGTAAGGACAAATTGTTTAGTTATATATTCTGTATACCTAGCAATTTCCTTGAACTGCAAAGAAAATAAATCAATTACTTATATACAAGTTACTTGTGTATCTACAAACTTAAAGGGGCATGCAATTATTATTATATATTTCAAAATTGCTAAAATATCACTAAATTTTGACCCATTTTAAGGTCAACCAATGACAATAAAGGAAAAAGAATAAAAATGTGTGGGTATAGAAGCAAAATCATGGGCATAGTCTCTGAAATTATGAAAACAGTTGAATTCTTTGGGATATAAAGGCTCACGTTAAGTAAAGGTGACTCAGAATTATGTATGTATGTACAAAGAATTAAATATATTGTATGAAAATATTTTGAAATGGTTACAGAAATAATTCAGAAAAGTGATCTTCCCCAGTTATATTTCTATGTTCTCCAGAGCCATCATGATGTAGAATGAATCCTGAAGACAAAGAAGTGACAACTATGAAATTCTTAATGCTAAGGAAAGTGTTAGTAGCTTTTAGTTTTTACTTATATCACTCAATATTATCACTTTCTCTAAGGCATGTGTATCTCTAAAAGACAGGAGCTTAAAATTTATGAGCATGCATTTATTTGGGCATGTATGTATAGAATTCTTAGCATGTTTGGTATTTTTATGTATAACTATATCTAACAAAGCAAACTTAAAATGAAAATAAAACTGTACACGAAGACACTCACAGGTTACGTAAACAAGCCCCTGTCTCCTCCTTTAACTCTTTCCAAACCATAGTTTATTCTAATTTTCAATATAATTTTTATCAAAATTTTCTATAAAAGATTAGATTGAAAAGAAAGAAAACAAATAATTATTTAATTTAAGGATAAAACTGCAAATATATAAGTGATTTTACTGTCTTCTGCCCCAAAGTTAGTAATCATTGTAGCTGGGGAGGAGCTGAGCAATACTAGCTTCTGTGTAAGAATGTGTGTGTGTGTGTGTGTGTGTGTGTGTGTGTGTGTGTGTGTATGTGTGTGTGTGTGTGTGTGTGTGTGTGTGAGTGAGTGTGCCTGTGTGCAGATATTTGTCTGTCTGTGTTCCTGTTTCCCTTCATGTGTGTTAAGGTGTTAAGAGACAGAAAGAGAGACAAAGAAAGAGATAGACAGGTAGGCAAATTCTGTGTATGGAAAGCCATGTTCCAGAAACACCATGCAACTGCTGCACTCCTGATTCATTTCCCTAGTCTTGGATTCATAGCTATCTTATTTGTTTGTTTGTTTGAGTAGAGCTACAGTCTTCATAATATTCTTCTTCTTCTACCTGGAGTGACTGACAGAAGGGCAAGTAGCTCCCTCTGACTGATGCCTTGGAGGTAGGACCTATGTACCTTACCTTCTGACTAGAGATATCACCCATCAGGGAGTGCACAGCTTTCCCTTTCCTCCAGTAGTGACTCCAGAAGACTCATTTACAAAACACCATGGCAGAAATCTGCTATTAGCTTGCCTGAACATTTGTATCAAGCACAAAGTAAACTTTGTACTATAATATAGCTGCTGAAAATTCAGGATGTTCGGTCTCCATTAACTAGCTAAACTAACAGTGCAGAAAACCACAACCAATCAAAATGAAGATTTGTGGAGTCCATATCCAAGAAATGCAGTATAAAACACTCCCACACCCAAGCTCGGCACTGTGGCCGAGGGGGAAAAAGATTCTAAGAGCCAGAGGATCATGGAATGTGCTGTGAGAATTATTCTACTGTTAATGTCAAAGCTACGTCCATGAAATTACACCACCATGCCTGCCCAAACATGAGATGAAAAAGGACAATACCAGAGCACATACCAAACAGGACAGGAAAACTTCTACAAGCTTCAACCCTACACAAAAGAATGGCAGACCGAGAAAAGGGAAGGGGAATATATTGCAATTGACTGACTATCTCAAAAATAAAATTAAAAAGTAGCTACCTACCCAGAATTAAATAGCTTAATATATAATTTAACAGCTATGTTGATGTTTAATTTATATAGCTTATGTGTTGTTTATACACCTGTAAAATATCAAGTCATCTGTGACGATGACTAAATTAGGATCATGTTTAAGACTATTTGTAAAGGAAGAATGATAAATCCTAGAGTTTTAAAAAGATTTTCAAATCTTCTTGGTTGCATAACCTGTGCTAGACTTTCTTTAAACTTCATGAACTATTTTCTTTAGTACAAAAACATTATAAGAAAACATTAATACAAAAGATGTCAAACACATTTTTTGGTTAGGTATCTTAATAGATAATTGAATTTTTACAACATGGAGTTATAATTTGTGAAAACGACAATAATCATTAGGAGTCAGTTTACAACTATGTTCATTTGGCAACGTAATAGTGGCGGGCTCTCTCCTAGGGTCTATGACCTGTCTTGACACAAGTTTTGCTCCTGGTAGAATAGTTACAGCTATGGGTTTACACCTGTGAAGCTGCCCTTACCTACATCAGGAAGTGATTAGTATTTGTAACCACAATATTTGTGTTACAGTTCATGGAATGCCTATCCAGGACAGTAATTACTGCAGATTGAGCAGCTTGACAATGAGTGTTTTCACTCACTTGGGTTAAGAGTTAAATCTTTGAATTTTTAGATATGTGTGGCTGTTAAATCCAGAAATAGTAAGATATTATGAGGTCAGGAAATTAGCAAGGGCAATGAGCTTTCATGAAAATGAAAATAGAACACTGTGTGTGTGTGTGTGTGCGTGCATGTGCATGTGTGTGTCAGAGAGAGAGAGAGGAGGGGGAGGGAGGGATATGGACTTGGGTGAGTATCAGGGAGAATCTGGGCAAGGAGACAGAGTGATTAGAACATAATGTAAAAAAAAATATTTTTTTTAAGGAATAAAAGGGGGAAAATAAGACAGGAATGATTAAACCGAGGTAAGGAAAAGCAGAGTAGAAGAGGAACTATGTGGCAGGAGAAGTATTTAAAGACATTTCTTGTCTGGCTTTTAAAGTTTCTGCTTAACAACCTGCTGTTGGTAATTTATTTGAAAAATTCCCTTACAAAGTCTGTTTTTTTTTTTTTTTTGGTCACAATTTTCACTTGACTTTTGCTTTTGACAACTTGAGCGTCATCTACTGCCGAGAGTGTCTCATTTCGTTAACTCTCTTAATAGTAATTGAACATTCTGGGCATGAATATCCATCTCTCTGGTAAGACAAGAGAGATTTTCAGCAACTACTGCATTGATTATGTTTCTTGTGACTCCTCTTCTTCTTCTGGAACACTCTAAGTACAAAATTGTCTCATTTCATGCTGCTCAATGGGTTTTTAAGGTCTGTATTTTGTCATTATAATTATTGTTTTGATGTCTTTTGTCTGACTAGGTTATTCCAAAACCTCATCTGTAAATTCATAACATCATAGTGCTCCTGGATTAAGCTTCCTTTTGAAGCTGTCAACTCTGTCCTGCATGAAGTAGAAAGGAAGCTAAGTTGGCATTCCTGGTGCTGAGGAACATATATGTAGAGTGAGGACTCCCAGAAGCCTTCACCTAGATTCTGTGATTTGGCTTTCTCACAAGCACTGAGGGCCAGTAAATATCTTGGCTTTGCATCAGCTTGTTTTATTGTAGGACAAACAGATAGCTATGTAAATCCTGCAAGGAAAATCTTACTAAAACAAAAAGACTATATTAGAGAATAAATTAAATATATGAATTAAGCCAAGGTAAGTCAGTCAGATCCAAATCATATTGAGTTTTACCTATGGGATACCCTTTTAAGACTGAACTAAAACCAAATTTCAGACATTTTAAAAATGAAATGAATATGATTAGCTCTGGATTCTTCCTAATATTGACAAAGTCATTGTGTGCTTTTGGTCTCTTTGCTCTTCAGTTTAGTCATCTTTGAAAGGGTCCTTAACAGTCCGCATGAGATCATGTAAAGAGATCTTGTTCTCAGAATAACCAGTAGTATGTCAATCAAGGCTGTCATCTCCAGAACCACAGGGCCTCTATCACATATCGCTACTCACCTCAAAGAAATGACTAAGACTCACAATAAATATGCCTCCTGAAATAAAATTAAGGCAAAATAGTTCTGAGAGAAACGTTAGAGAATTAGTATGTTCATGCTTTTGGCTCAGAACAAAAAGTCAAAAAGAGGAACATGGGATGTTCTCACTCATATTTGGTTTCTAGCCATAAATAAAGGACATTGAGCTTATAATTCATGTTCCTAGAGAAGCTAAATAAGAAGGTGAATCCAAAGACAAACACATAGGCATCCTCAGGAATATTAACCTTCATCAGGCGATGAAAGGAGACAGAGACAGAGACCCACACGGGAGCACCGGACAGAAATCTCAAGGTCCAAATCAGGAGAAGGAGACGGAGCACGAGCAAGGAACTCAGGACCACGAGGGGTGCACCCACACACTAAGACAATGG